>NC_043709.1:48246123-48301708 GCF_006229205.1 Suricata suricatta
AAAAAAAAATAAAACTTCCTCAGTGAACTTGAAAGTGAACTAATCAATCAACTGTGGCATTGCAAACCTTTAGAATCACCTTGATTTAGTCATAAAGACATTCCTTCCATTACGGATACTGAAAATCTAAAAATTTTGGACGGGTTGGATCGTTTCTCTTTTTTTAAATGACTTTAATTTGCCAGATTTGATTCTGCAGGGAAGTTATGCTTAATTCTGTTTATCAAGTATTGATGTCAAAGGGCTTTACGAACACCACCATTCCCTTCTTCCCACAGGGTGTGGGTGTGCGTGCTGTGGTCCCAAGACATGCCGCAGTACTGCTGGTGGATAGGAAACTTTATGGACTAGCTCACTTTAAATATCAAAAGATAGTAACAAGGGAACTTGCAAATGTGCCCTTTTAGACTACTAATGGCATTCTTAGAATAGGGACTGTTAGACAAACACACGTTGCTTCTGTTTCTTTTTAAAAAAATTGTTAATAATCTCTCTCAGGCAAGATGGACCCCAAAGTAACATTCAGAATTACACATAATTAGTAGTCCTGTCTTATTAAAAAAGAGAGGGGGAAAAAGCCTAGCATAGTTTACTGTTTCAAAGTTATGTTTAGTGACACTAGCACTGTCTCTTTAGTTTTTATTTACATTCCAGTTAATATACAGTGAAATATTAGTTTCAGATGTACAATTTAGTGATTCAGCCCTTACAAATAACAACACCTAGTGCTCATCAGAACGAGTGCTCTCCTTAATCCCCTTCACCTACGTCATCCACCCACCCCCACTCCCCGCTGCTAACCAGGAGTTTATTTTCTAGAGTTAAGAGTCTGTTTCTCGGTTTGCCTCTCTCTTCCCCATGATTGTCTACTTGGTTTCCTAAATTCCACATATGAGTGAAATCATATGGTATTTGTCTTTCTCTGACCGACTTCTTTCACTTAACATGATATTCTATAGTATAACATTAATATGTAACATGTTAAAACTGATGGAACACTATTTTAGCAAAAATGCATGGGTTTTCCATAAAATTAGCATTACAAGCATTGAAAGGAATTTTAGGAGTGGTTGGATTATGGGGACATTCACCAGGTTCCAGCTTTGTAGAGGAGGAATACGCAGGATAAAGGGAGATGAAGGGGAGGCCACCATCTTTCCTGCCGCTTTCAAGAAAGCCCTCTCTCTTTTTGAAAGAAGTAATGCTGGAAGTGCTCAGAGAGGGTCATTAAAGACATGATCAGAACCTCTAAATAGACCAGCACATTCACAACTTATTTTTTTTTTAATCAGTGATTGTTTCAGGCAGTAAAATCACAAGGCCAATCACTACTGCTCAGAAAAGAAAGATAATGTTTACTATTTTTAATGAGACTTTGGAGACGGAGTATAAGCACGTTTTTTATCCACATTGCTTATTTACAGGGTGTGTTTTAACCTGTCAGAGTAAGTATGTCCTTCTGCAGTAGTAATAAATAATTCCTGAGATCTCACAGTCTAAGAGTCGCATCCAGGAAATTGTCAGGGCAGCAGCTACAGCCTGGAAGCTGTGTTATGAAGGTTCTAAGGCTGGACATTCCTAAGAACATGTGGGTTCTGGGGACAGAGTAAAGGTCACAGGGTAGACGCAACTTGAACAGCTTAATTCATGGGAAGCCAGCTTGCAAGCTGCAAGGTGGTTCCGTTTGTTTTCATTTTTCCACTATTGAAAACTTAAGAACAAGTATGAAGCAGATGTTTTCATTAGTTTTAAATCCTATGTAGTATTTCACAGCTGTATAAAGTATTGACTTATAATGTACTAGGTGAAGTGTATGAAAGGTTGCTATCTTAAATAGCCTTGATTGTACTTATTCTGAATTTAAAAGTCACATAAGGGGCGCCTGGGTAGCTCTAGTCAGGTAAGCATCCAACTCTTGAATTTGGCTCAGGTCGTGATGCCAGGGTTATGGGATCAAGCCCTGCTTTAGGCTCTGCGCTGAGTGTGGAGCCTGCTTGGGATTCTCTCTCACTTTCTCCCTCTCTCTCTCTCTCTCTCTCTCTCTCTCTCTCTCTCTCTCTCTCATGCCCTCCCTCTCTACCTCTCTCCCTTTCTTTCGCTCTGCTCATGCTCTCTCTGTCTCCAAAAAGAAAAATAAAAGTCACATAAGGTAATTGTGGACTGTTAGGGAGAAAAGTAAAAATTATCACAGTCTATTTCTCAGCATTCATGCATTAATTCAAGTACTATGTATTTGCATTTCGGGCTCTGTTGGGTGATGGATATATAGCAGAGAAAAATATCTTCATGGAGCTTATCATCTGGATGAGACATACAGACAGAGAAAGACACCAATACCAGCATAAGGAGTGGCATCAAAAGGGGTTGCAGGATCCTAAGGCAATGTATCCAGGGATAGCAGTGTGGTCAGGGTTCAACACAACCTAGGAAAAGAAGGCATTATCTAGAGGAATAATGGGGAAAAGTGTTACAAATGAAAGGATTGTCCACACGTTCTTTATTTTTAAGTAGGAAAAAAGCAGAGACTATGACAATATGCAAAAATCTTGGCTGTATTTCCAAATATTTCTCTAAGTGTAATCTCAACAATGCCATTACTAGATCAAGGGATTGAAATGTGTTTAAGGCTCTTGTTACAAGTCATCAGGGAGCTCTCTGGAAAAGCAGTACTCAACTGACCTCCTGCCTGTGGTACCTAGGCACATACATGTTTTGCAGAGGGCTCGTGAGCACGGGTGAGCTCTTAATTTAATATAGGAATCACATCTCATTGTTCTGTTTTGCAGTTCTGTGATTATTTGTGATGCTGAAGAGTTTTTCATATACTTCTGGGTTACTTGTATTTGTCCCTTCCTGCGCTATTTCATCACATCTGTTGTCCATCTTTTTATTTGGATCTTAGGGACCAGGGACCATTTTATTGATTTCTATGTGTTCTTCTTGGAATCATATCTTTTTTCATATTCATGTCAAATTCATTACAGTTCTGACTTACATGTTAATTCTTTGAACATCAATACTTTTTAAATATGAAAATGTGTTGATATTTTTCTTTATAATTCTTTCTTATAGTAAACATTTCTTTATAATTTCTTTTGTTCACTGCTTTTATGCTTTGAAAGTTTTTCTCTATCCACAGATCAAATATTCACATAAACTGGTTTTAATAGGTATTTTATGCTCATTATTTACATGTTATGCTTATCAAACTGGAGTTCACTTTAATGTTTGTGCAATGTATCTACATTGAGTTTTTCTTTTTTTTAATGTTTTATTTATTTTTTGATACAGAGAGAGTCAGAGCATGAGAGGGAAGGGGCAGAGAGAGAAGGAGACAGAGAACCAGAAACAGGCTCTAGGCCCTGAGCTAGCTGTCAGCACAGAGCCTGACGCGGGACTCGAACCCACAGATGTGAGATCTGACCTGAGCCGAAGTCGGAGGCTTAACTGACTGAGCCACCTAGGCGCCCCTACATTGAATTTTTCAAAGGAGTTAGCTAATTTCATTCTCTATCCCTCCGGTAGATATACTCACCCTTTGTCACCTGGATTCTTCTGTATCCTGGGATCTGCTATAGATCTATCTACTCCTTTTCATTGACACACGTGTGTTCCCCATTACCTTTGTTACATGGTTTTTGATCATTCCAACCATTTTAAGTGTACATTTTAGGACATTCACAATATTGTGCAGCCATTACCATTGCCCTTTCCCAGATCATTTTATCATCCCAGATAGAAACTCTGTACTTGTTACACACTAACTCATTTCCTCTCTCCCTGCTACATGGCTCTAGTTAGTACAGATTTGTAATATATTTCAATGTCTGATAGACAGAAAGTCACCCAGCCCATTCTTCTTTAAAGGGGATACTCTTCATTTTGCTCATGTGTAGTATCGCTTGACATGCTCCTCCTGGTTTATCTCCTCTTCTGTGAGTGGCTCCGTCCTCCAGCAGACACCCAGACATGAAATCTAGGAGTCATCCCGGCCTCTTCTTCCTCTGTCCTCATGCTCATCAGTCACGGGGCCTATTGACCCTCTATTGTTAATATTCCTTGGATGTTCGCTCTCTTTCTACCCCATACTGGCCCTCCCCTTGCTCTACGCCACATCACCTACCACAGGGATTATTGCACCAGCCTCCCAGCAGATCCTGCTTCCTCTTCCTTTGCCTTTTCCCCTTCATCCTCTACACTGGTCCTCCTGGATGTCTTTAATGCAAATGCCATCATGCCTCTGTGCCAGCTTAAAGACTTTCTGAACTTCATGACTTTCAGATTCTTTGAAGGATCTACGGATCTTTGCAAGCCCATAGACATCCACTACTATTCACGTCAGCTCCACTCTCCCGCGGTGTGCACATACCCACACCCACACACTCATGTGGCCAGCAAGCTGCAGCCTCACTGAATTGCATTCGTGCTCCAGGGAGGCCAATCGCTGTCAAGGTTCCATATTTTTGCTCATGCTCAGAACCTTACTGTTCCTCTTTCTCCTGCCTCCCTCTCTCTTCCACTCCCACCACTATCTCTGGCTATTAGATCTCCTCCACCAAGCTGCAGGCACTGTTGCTGGCTCTGCTCTGGAAGTCACACCACGGCCACCTAATCACATGTCCACTCCCCAAAGGTTCCATGAAGGCAGGACCCCTGTCTTTCACCAGCATAACAATATTTATGGAACTGAAATGTGGGTATGAGTGTGTGCCTGTGCTCACTTGCACTTCATTCATCTCCCGGTGTGTCTTTCAAACTGACTAAAGCTGGTAAAAATTGTTGGAATAATTTTTCGCAAGGTGGTTGTGAGTTGTTTTACTCCTTGAATTCTAACTACTGCTTTTAACCGATCTCAGAAGAGACCCTCACCCTTTCCTACTTTACCTCCTGTGAAATAGAATGATTCATGAACTTGCTCATGAAAGGAACTTTATGTTTCTACCACCCACTCTGTGTTTAGCTTCTAAATAAGCTATTAATGTGCATTGCATTGTGTCTCTTTTTCGCTTTGCTGTGTGACTTTTAATTGAGGCTGTCTTTATTACTCTGCCTCTTATGGCCACTTTGTTGTAACTCATTTCCTAGTAATTGGATATGTACCTTCTCTGAAATGTAATTTTCTCTGGGCTTGTAAAATGCACAGAGCAAGCCATACACTTGAACCCTTTCATAGAATTTTTGCTGTCACTAAAAATAAGGATCAAAAATTACTACCCTCCAAGCAGAATCCAAGCCATGACTGGAAACTGTCAAGAGAACAAAAGAGATGAATTTAGCATAAGAGATCCCAAATTAGGGGAGGAAATTGTAGTTCTAGAGCATTATTCCATGAGAACATTATTGAATCCCAGTGAAAAGGAGCAATTGGTCTTTCCTTGACAGATTATCTGAGATTCTTTCCCTTGAAGAGTCTTTAAGTGAGTCTGGTGGCTTCCTTTTAATGCAATATCATGAATGAAATAGAGCCAACATCTAAAAAATAAAATTTAGCCTGAGTGCATAGCTGAGTGTAAGTGGGTAGATGTGGCAGAAATAATACCCCTGTTGGGGCACCACAGGAGGATTCTGTACTCCCTTTTCCCCATCATTGACAGCCCAGACTTCTTAGAGTAGAATTGAAATTTGTGTTGCATGACTAGCTCTATGATACTTGAATGTCTTGAGATTTCGATTTTTAAATGACTGCATTCACCGAAATGCCATCATCCATAATAATTTTTTTTCTGGCTACTTGTACTTGGAGTTCTAAAAAGAGATTAATGACCAATTAAGTAGATAGCTATTGCAAAAGTAACCATGTAAAAAGCTTGTGAATGGGTTCTGTTAAAGGTTTGCATGAAATACACCATTTAAGCTAGCATGAAGTTAATTCGAGGAGGTTTAATTAATCAGCAGGTATTTATTGAACAACTACTGTGTGTCTAACATTCTGATGTGTGTGTAACAGCCATTTCCCTCAAGGAGACAAGGCTAATATGTATGAAACAACTTGAGGTTAATTGTATGCTAAGTCCGGAGTACTGCTCTCTGGATAAATAGGAGGAATCCAAGGGAGGAAGACAGCAATGAACACAAGAGTTAGAGAAACCTTCACATGGGCAGCCTGAAGAGCATGCATCTATTTATGGTTCTATATGTCTTATATATTTTCTCAGAAGTATTTACAAATTGGTAAGAGTAGCTGCTCCTGGAGAAAGGATCTGGAAGAATACTCGCTTGTAATTGTATTTTAATTAAGTGTTTGGATTTCTTACCTTGTACATATATTTCCTATTCACAAAATAAAATGTGTGCTGTTGAATAATTAAAATGGGTAGCTCAAGAAGGTGCTTAATGGAAAAGCATCAGAGGAGGCAGTGCCACTAGGCAGCTGTGAAAAAGGAGGATGGGGTGGGGAGCAAAGCAGAGAAGACCAGGGAGAGCGCGTTGGTACCCAAAGGACATTGGGGAATACCAGCAATAGAGGACAGTATGAACGAGTGTAGAAAGGGGGAGTGTCATTTTGGTTAATTGCATGGGTTTTGGAATTAGACTGCCTAGATGTGAATTCCGTCTACTCACTGGATCTTATTAGACCTAACCTCTCTGATTTACAGTGTCCTTTTCTGCCAAACAGGAATTATTAACACTCACATCATGAAGGTCACATGAAGGTCAATCATGAGGCGTAGTGGCTGGCACATGGCAGGACCATACACAGCCTGTGGAAGGTTTAAAATGGTTTGGAGAAAAGGGTGGCTTGGAGACAGGAGGACTCAGGCAGCAGCAAAGAATTTCCTAAGCTTTGTCAGTCATACCTCCATATTTCTGAAGTCTATCTTCTCTAGGGCCCTGACAGCATTATCTTCCCTCAGGCTCCAGGAAGTATTTAAATACCCTCTGAACTGATCTGATGTCTCCCCCTCCCCCCGCCCTCCCCAGTCCATCCTCAACAACCACCACAGTAGTTTGTCTAAAACGCAATCTATGTCACACCTTGATGGAAAGCCCTTCGATGAAGTCCACTCCCCATAACACGCCCACCCCAGCCCAGCCCTGTCCTGCCTACCTCCCCAGCCTCATGCCTTGCCTCTCCCAGGCTGAACTTACAGCTCCAGATGCATCCAGCTGCTTGTCTCACAGCCATCCTCCTTTCAGGTCCACGCCTGCCCTGGTGCTCTTCCCTCTGCTGAAGCATCTTTCCCCCTTCCCCCTTCCTTTCCCTGACTCCTGCTTATTCTTTGAAACTCCTCCAGCAGTTTTGCTCTGGTTTCCTCTAAGCCCCCACACAGCCTGGGTGATGTCCTCACTTCCACTACCACTACACTACTCTGTGTGTGTCTCTAATATTTCTTGCACAGGAGGTGGGAAGCTTCTGCCCCCAGCTCACTTCCTCATGGAAGGCTGACTGATGGATCTGGTTAGTTGGGGTAGGAAATTGAGCATGATCCCTTAAACTCTTCCCTTCCCACTCTTTGGGAACCAGTGCTCCCTGACTTCTCCTCACCTTACATTCTTCAGGCACAGGCCTCCTGCAGTGGGTCTTGTTAGCTGTGTTTGTGACATTGGCAGTGTTAAGTCCGTCTGACTCACAACGTGCTAGCCAGCTATTTGGATTCTCACACTAAGCCACGTTCTCCAATATCAAGTTTATTAGTTACAATGGAGATGCTTTGCTTTCCATCCACCTAACTCTTGCACATCTCTCTTATGTCTGACCTTGGAAAGGAGAAGTATTAATTATTGAACTACCCAGGGCTCACAAGAACTAACTTACTGCATTTTTACTTTAATCATCTATATGCATCTATCTTGGACACTAGACTTATCTCTGTACGACTAAGGACTATTGTTCATCTTATCTTTGTATACACAGCACCCACTATTCATGGTGCCAGTGGACATAGTCACCGAGTGCTTGCTTGTTGAATGCATGTGGTAATCCTGCATGAAGTGGGCCTTCACTAGGACTGACTGGTGAAAATGAAGAACAAACAATGGATGATGATGATGGTGGTGACGACCACTACGATGATGACAGTGATGGCAATGATGACGATGACCAATGACTGTTGGCATTTATTAAGCCTGTCTTGGACTTCCTGAGAAACCAGATAAGTTCAACAGGCTTCTACTAACCCGCTGGAGGGGAGTGGGTGGAGGACTGTCCTGGAGCCAACAAGATGGTTGAGGAGTAGGAGGAAGACGATTATCATCTTCACTGAACAAATGAGGAAATGAGAACTCAGACATTAAAGGAATTCCCTCCCAATATAAATCTAGTATCTTCCTTCTAGTGATGGCAAAGTTCTGGAGGATGGAAGCAAGAGAAGAGAGAATGTTTATCCTTAGATTTCTAGCCAAGGAGATTTCTAGCTTTTAGGGAAGCTGGTCAAACTGACAGAAAGGAGATATTAAAATGGCAGTCTCTTGGAGAGAATTAGTTAAGTTCTGCTTGGCATATGTGGAATTGAGAGGATCATGAAAATTTCAAGTTTTAATGGCCTGTGTGCAGTTGAAAATATGGTCCAAGTACACTTGTTACTGTTCAACAATGAATTTTTTTAAGTATCAGTCACTCTCATAAAGAATATGATGTTGTAGACAAGTAAAATTGTCTTTCAAAACCCTTGCAATTAATTGTGGTCCTAATTATGTTTGCTCACTCATGGTTCTATTTTTGATGCATAGTTTCTTTCTAGTGCATATGCAAGTCCATGTGTGTATTGATAGCATGGTGATTGAGAAGAATTTTGAGACAGATCTCATGAGCCTGCATAACTGAGGGAAGTTAGCAATAAGTTTCATTTAGCAGTGATGTCCCATTTAGCAATGAGTTTCATTCTTCTCTGAGCTTCTAATCTCTGATCATTTTACACATTGTAGAAACCATTGCTTTTGGTATTCTTTTCTCTATTTAATTGTATGCACTGAATTTTTTTTTTCTAGTTCTAGGATCCAGATGAATCTAGATGTATGGGCTAGATCAATAATAAGGAGATCAATAAGCTTTTATTTTTATTCTACTTCCCTTTACTGAAGGGGGTCTTGATTTGCATCTGCTGATAAGATCAATTCTTCCACAATGTTGACATGAGAAATGTAGCTTGACATAGGGTCATACTTTCCATTAAAAAAAATGTTAAAATATCTTCAAACCCATTGTTTTTTCATCTTTATGCTTACTTTTCTGTAATTTAGTTGAAAATCAGGGCTTTCTGTGGACATAGAGAGATGCATTTACTTCATCATTGCCCCCTTACCAGTTTAGTGCAGGCTGACAGCACATGCACCGGCCCTTCACCACACACCCCAAAGTAAGGGCCTATGTTTGTGATCGCCCCCAAATTGAGCCCCAGGTGAGTCTGAGGCTGAGGACCAGGCAGGTGTATTTTGTTGGCAGATTTCCCTATTGCCACACAGACCCATTCCTGTTCTAGCTGAAAGCATCTGAGATATCATCAAAAATGGTTAGCTTGAAGATGTGAGAGGTATGTTTTCACAAAAAGCTTATAATAATGAGATTAATACCAGTAGTGTCCCTCTCCAAACTCCAGACATTTTGCACATATTAACATATTTATCTTTCCCACATCCCTCTGAAGTGAGGAAAAGGTCATTTTTCTGTTTCTCTTGATCCAAGAAAGGTAAGATATGGCAAAGGTAAGGTTTGAGGTAGGTCACTGGAGAATGAAATTCAGTCTTTATCTTCTTCGTTTAGATTTTACTCTCTTGTTCCATGATTGGTAATGTTCAAACTTCATCCTTCTATTTATTAAAGTATTTGCTTATTCCTCATTAGTTGACTGTCAGATATTCATAAAGCACCTGTTGTATGTCAGGTACTAGGTCAAACTTGTCTACAGAGAGCTTCAACCTTCATTGTTGTACAGAGACTACTTTTGGGTTCACACCTCCAGGATGAACTGTTTCTAAACTACTGAAGTAGAATAATTATCCAATCATTCATTCAACAAGTGCTTTTTGAGCATCTGCCATGTTCTATTAGGGCAGGCTGCCTAACATTCCCCCTTGATCTAAATTTTTATAACTAATTATTTTTAAATGCGTTTTCACGTTGGAGTATATTCTACACTGGTCTATGTTATGTGATCGTTGGCGTCTGACCTTCATGACTCTTGGGAATAAAGAACTAGTAGAATTTCTTCTGTATTACTCCATCCATAATAATGTTTGGATTAGTCTTCTACTTTAGGCTTGCCTCTGACTCATCAGAAGACAAATTTTTAAAATGACAAGGAGTGTAGAGAGTTAGAGCTTTCTGTAGATTTAAAGAGCTGAATGGGTTGTATTTCCGTATGTTCACTGGGTCAAGGAACCATTCTGGAGCATGGAAGTACTCTATATGTGTAAAGAGCCCCATATTTGGGACGGGTTGTGTTGTCCTCAAAGTGTTGTACTCATGAGATAATAGTAACTTTGCTCATTATTAGCTTCCCCAAAATTCATTAGGCTAAATTGTAATTTGGTTTTCTCTTCACTTAGTTCTTTCCATTTCTTTCAAGCTCTATTCCCGTCTGCTCCATGCTGCATGCTGTTTCTCTTGTCTGGAATATTTGCCTTCTCCCCTATGGACAAGCTTCTGCCTAGCCTTTAAGGTCAAGCTCCAGGGCTATCTCCCCTGCAAAAGCTACCAACGGTTTCCTCACTCCCTAACTTACCCATTCACCTCTCTATTTTGTTCCCTTCTTCCTGCTTCTTCAGTCTTCTGTTGATAGTATTAATATAACATATATCCCAATGAATTGTTCTTACTTGTTTAAAGTGATCCTGCATATGTAAATTACATTCCAGAAAAGTAATTTATTTAATGGTAGTTCCACTCCATTTTATCATAGTCATTAACCCCCAACAAGCTCCTTAAAGACAAGGATCATCATGTAGATTTTGTATCTCCAGCCCCTTACCCAATGCTTAAAACGTTTGCTTTTAGACCAGTAACTGCACATAGTAGCAGTTTGGGATAGAATAACCTCCCACGTGCCTAGCATGGTCCTTCAGATTTATGCCCGTGGATCAATCCCATTAGCAGTGGACATGGCCTAGAGCCAAGAGGAGAAGCAGAGCCAACCGCTGACAAGGTGGCAGGATTTCCTCCCTATGTGTGGCACCAAGCCCATGCTGTGTCTGCCAACCTCGCGCTAATCAGTCCATTTTTAGAACAGGTGTTTTCTGTCCTCTATACTGTTGCTGAGAGCAGAGGGGAAGAGTTTGCCACCTGGTCAGAATTTATATAAACAGATGCCAAAAAGAAAAAACTTACAATACATGCTGTGTCAGCAGTGTGGGAGTACTTTGAGCAAAGTATCTTCACTTCTAAGAGCTAGAGTCCTCCTCACACAAGCCCTGCCCACCTCCTCCAGGCCTAAACGTCAGAGCCTTTTCGAAGGAACATGATCTTTTATACTGCTTGTTTCTCCTGTTGAAAATCTAACACACCTCACTGCACCGAGAGCCTGATGGCCCTTATGACTTGGACAGGGACAGATGACTTGGAAGTGAGAATATAAAGCCCTTTTTCCTATTTTAAAAAGTTGCTTTTCTTTTATGAAATTAAAACAACAACAACAACCAGTTAAGACTTCGGTACCACCTCTCAGAAAAGATACAAAAATAGAAGATCCCCATTAGTCATACCCTCATCCTGGAGCTGGTTCAGCCCTGAGCTTCTGGGATGCCTGGTGTAGTCATCTAGGACCATCATCAACACCTGCCTCCTGGGATATGGAAGCATTTTATTAGTAGTGATTACTGGGAAACTGGGCTGACAGTATACTCACTAACTGGTGGCGGGAAGCATTAAACCACAGAAACTATAACAACAGTTAATATCACTTCCAATATCAACAAAAATTAATGTTACTCCATGTCCTTAATAATTTACATGTAACTTAAATATAGTGCTTATACTCAGTATTTTTATTATCTTCATTTAAAGGTAAGGGAGGCATGTTAGCAGATGATAGCAACAGCATGTCCTACATAGAGAGCATTTTCTGTGTCCTGGCACTGTGCCCCTTTTTCCACAGTCTGGGCAGATTCATGAATAAAACCCTGGTTTTCAATGGTTATAAAGTTAAAACTCCTTGGAGGAGTCTGAGTAAGGCATATGTGGAAACTCTACTTTTGCAACTTTTCATTAAGTCTAAGGGTAAAATAGAAAAATTTTTTTAAAGCTCAACACAACAAAGTTTGCAAGCATGACTCTCTTGGCCTCAATGGCGAAGAAGCAGCCTTCTGTAGTGATGGTCAGTCCTTGCCAGCGATGCTTAAAATTGAAACTATGCTGAAAAGTCTCCTGCAGCTGTGTACTCCTCAAGGATCCCATGTCGAGGGGGGCACCATTCTCCTCTTGGACGTGATGACTAGATGTACTTTTTTGCCAGCAGATGGCAGTAAGATGTCTTGATAAAGGGATGCCTTTCTCTAATGCTTACAATGGTACATTTGGGCTAGCAATGGTCCCTGGCCGTGAGATGTGATGGAAAGGTGAAGGAGTTGAGAAATATTTAGGAAGCGAGATGAGATTGCAACCCCATATGACATTTTTATTTTATTTTATTTATTTTTTTAATGTTTATTTTTGAGAGAGAGACAGAGACAGAGACAGAGTGTGTATGGGGGAGGGGCACAGAAATGCAGACACAGAATCTGAAGCAGGTTCCAGGCTCTGAGCTGCCAGCACAGAGCCCGATGTGGAGCTCCAACACACAGACTGTGAGACATGACCTGAGCTGAAGTCCGACGCTTAACCAACTGAGCAACCCAGGTGCCCCAATATATTTTTATTTTAAAGATGTAAAATTGAACCGAAACCAAATCAGCCACAAAATATGTCTCTTCAAAGGACTTAATCTTCATATGTCTTTGTCCTGCAGTTTCTGCACCTGTATACCTTACCTTATTTTCATCATGTTGTCCCCCTTGCAACGGTGTGAGATTCAGTAGCAACCTATGAGAGGAGGAAGATTCATGGAATTTTCTTGCCTATGAATAAACCCTAAACCTGGGAATTTCTCCAGGAGTGGGCTTCTTTAGGGGGTCCATAGTGCCCCTGGAATTAGCATGTGTTGCAAGCATATGAACTTGTGGGTATTTTACTGGGAGAGTTTCCCTAACATCCATCAGAATTTCAGTCAGAGTCGGGGCCATTAAAAACACATTCTGTCTGAGGGTGTATCGCCCAAGGAGGCCTAGAATAGATTCAGGGTGTGGTGGGGTAGCAAACACAAGTGCCTGCAGAGGCTGGGCAGATAACATAGTGAATGGAGTACATGTGGGGAGTGGGGTGAGCTGCATAGAGTACACCCTAGATGTCTAGTGGCAGCCATTGCTCAGCCCCAGCGGAGAGCAGACATGCAGGAATGTGGGCCCAGAGTGGCATGACCTCTGGACTTGTTGTTGTTGTTGTTGTTGTTGTTAGTTTACTTATTTAGAGAGAGAGAGGAAGAGTGAGAGAAGAGAGAGATGGAAAGAGAGAATCCCAAGCAGGCTCTGCACTGTCCATGCAGAGCCCAATTCAGGGCTCAAACTCATACACCGTGAGATCATGACCTGAGCTGAAATCAAGAGTCAGACACGTAACTGACTGAGCCACCCAGGCGCCCCTACCTCTGGAGTTTTTAGAAGAACTTGCAAGTCGATAATTTTAAATGAACTGCAGAAATTTCCGAAGGGTAGAACTGAACAGCTCAGGCAAAGTGAGTGTACCTGTAGTCCACGTGTGACCATTGAGCTGAGTTAAGACAGCAGCCTGTGATGGGCACCAGAGTGGCTCATAAACTTAATTTAAAAAAAAGACCTCAGCTTGTAGCTGATAAGCTCAGACCTGGCTCTCTTGGGATGGGGGCGTGCACCCTATTAGGGAATCCTAGTACTACCATTCCTACTAACTGCTGTTGTTACTGGAGTAACAGCATTTGTAATGCCGCTGGCTAGCACACCAGCACCCACTCTCTGCCACGCACAGTCACAGTAACTCCTTTGAGAATCTCAACGACCTACTGTGATGAGTTATTACTGGTTTTGCAGGCATTTCTGTAGCATTTGCTGTGTGTCAGATACTGTTCTAGGAACTTCTAGGCACAAGTCTTAACCTTATAACAATCTTATGAATAGCTAGGGAAACGAAGCTGTTTAGGAGCTTGCCTTAGCCCATATCCTACATGCAAACCCAGGCTGTTTGGTTCCTGAGCCTGCATTCTCAACTCTTGTGCTGTTCTGACTGTTTTTTGGTGCTCCACACTGGTATGGTAGCGTGGCGTTTCTGATGGAGTGTAGTCTGCCCCAGGTCTTCTGGGAAATCCATCTCATTTCCATGCATCACCAGACATGCTTTATTCAGCCTTTGGTATTTTTTTAAATCTCCTCTCAAATGAGCAGATCATAAGTCCTTTGCTAGATGAGATTTCCAAATAATGGTGATAGATGGCCTTGTCTCCTGTCTCTCAATAAGTCTGTCCGCGACGTCATCAAAGCCATCAAAGGCTTTGTATTAGAATAAGATGGCAATGCTGATAAAGAAAGTGACCCATCGGTTCCCTACTCAAATTCCTGTTCCATCTGAGCCACCTCAAATGAGTGAGGCTTCCTAAAGGTTTGCACAAAATAAACTCCTGAAATAAGTGAAAAATTACAGTTGTAAAGACAGAGAATTGACGTTAAGGGTAGCAGCAACAGGGAATCTGTGTCTGATGAACGAGTATGGAATTACAACATGGGAGCATAGAGTGATTTGCAGAATGCACTTGTTTCCAATTCCATCTACTGGTGCCAATGCTGTCATCGAAACCCTGCTGAGAGATTGATAATGAATAACTGAGAGAAGGAGACAGGGAAGGGACAGGGTGTGAATTTGCTCCAAAGCTGTCATATGCCATGAATAATATCAAAAGTACCCTAATCTCCTACTTAGAAGATGCCCCTTATTTGGAAAAAGAAAAGTGGATTTGCATTTCCAGCAGCTCGCCAGTTTGTGATGCTTCCCGTAAGCAGTGGGTCAGTAGTTGGTGCACTTCCATGCTAATGGAAGCGTATGCCTCTGCAAAATATTTCATCCTTCCCGGACTCCCTTTTGATCAATTAAGCTTCTGTATTTCCCTCCCTAAACAAGTGCAGAGAAGATTTGTGGCAGACCTCTCTTCCTTGGGACTAGTTTTAATGTCAGTCCTGAACATAAAACATTAGATATGAAGCCAAATGAAAGGTAGCTTTGGAATAAAAAATGCCTGTGAAGAGAACTTTTTTATTGACCACTGAGACTCACTACCAAAAATATGGACGAATGAGTGACCAAGGGCATTCTGGGAACATTGTAGAACTCCGAGCTTGATGATATAGCCAACCATTAAAAAACATTTAAAGAACTATATAATGGGAAAAGTAAAAGTTGATGGAGCTAACTACCTTTTAAAAAGTGTATGCACTTTTTAATATCCCTTAAAACTTGGAAGTAAGCTTTTTTCTTTTTAAAAAAAATTTTTAATGTTTATTTACTTTTGGGAGAGAGAGGACAGAGTGTGAACAGGGGAAGGGCAGAGAGAGAGGGAGGCACAGAATATGAAGCAGGCTTCAGGCTCTGAGCTGTCAGCACAGAGCCCAACACGGAGCTTGAACTCACAAACCACAAGATCATGACCTGAGCCAAAGTTGGACACTTAACTGACTGAGCCACCAGGCTCTTTTTATTTTTAATTAAATGCTTTGACTTTTTTCTGGTGCTGTGGACAAAAATTTGGTTGTCTCCATTTGATAGTTTTTCTTATTGCCCAAACATACATGACAGGATTTGCACAAATGTAAGGTTTCTAGCAGTTTATACTCTGGTCCTCAGTGAGGACCATGGGTATAAATGATTGAAGGCACATTGCTTAAAGAACATTCTTACTGTGAGAAATGACATCATCAGAACTGATTTAGAAAGCCTGTGAATTTAGTAGCACTAGAGTTGAGCATGTATAGGGTAGTTCTAAAATTAGGTGAGTCAGAATCTCATAAAGTCCAAATTATCCTTGATCAATCCTTATAGATCGTAGGCCAAAATATAGGGGCTGAGTCATATGCAAATATAGAATCATATTCAATGTGGTGGACTGCTCACCTAACAACTGAGAACTCTTGTAGAATATGAAAATATAGAGAATATGACATTATATAAAATACAGCATATTATATATGTGTGTGTACATATAAATAGAGAGTGAGAGAGAAGAGATAGATCCAAAGTGGCTGAAATCACATAAGTTAAATGTGTATAGTTTGACCACTACTTGCAGTTTTGACACAGAATGTGATGATGTGTGTGTGTTGTTTTTTTTTGTTTGTTTTTTTTTTTTACCACAAATCCAAGTTTTGCTTTTTCTTCCAAGGCTTACTTCTTCCATAAAGGCTGCCTAAAAGACCTGAACCTCCAATCACATTTTCTTCACTCTAAATGACTACAGCATATATACTGCTGAGATCCATTTCATGATTCATTTATTTGGGTACTTTGGCAACTAGAGCTTAAGCCCCTCAAGGATGATACTCATGTCTTCCTTCTCATATCTCTTACTGTATCCAAAACATGCACATCACAAGACAATATGTACCATTGAAGGAATTCCTTTATAAGGCTGTGTAGGACCTTAGTTTTTGGCATGCATGTAAAGCTACCCCCATCTCTTGCTTTAATTAATATCTTTGTATAGACCAGAATCTGTATCTGAAAACTTCTCATTGACTTGTAATTCGCAGTTTACAGCTGAGAATTATCTTGAAAAATATCTTGACCTGAAGAAAATGATGTGTAACAGATAAATGTTTCAGACTGTTAATGCTTACAACTGGTGTTGATTAACTTTATTGGCAAAATCTAAACCTTTTGGGGAAGCATTGGGGAGGAAACGGATGGCTTGAGGGATTTGCCTATATATATATATATATATATATATATATATATATATATATATATACACATACATACACACATATATATGTATGTGTATATATAACTGTATGTTTTATACATTAGTATCTATAAAGGTTGTAAATATTTTATAAATTTTATATATAATAATCTATGTAACAGTGTTTACAAGCCTGTGAAGTTGGCAGGATAGTATTACAATTCACATTTTATAGGTGAGGAATCTTAGGCTTGGAGAGATTAAGTGACTTCTCTGAGGCTATGTAGCTAGAAATTGATGAAGCCACTTCTCAGACTAAGGACTTCTGAATTTTACTGTTTATTCATCCATTCATTCATCAAGTGACTTCAGTGTCCCAGTTACATGTTCAGTGTTACAGATTTAAGGGCAAAGAAGACCCATCTCTTCCTTAGGGAACTCCCAGCCCAGTAGAAGAGATTAACAGTAGTAAGTACATTTCACAGAATCCCAGGCAAGTGAAAACATGGCTTTTGGAGTAGACTGGTGTGTTCTGGGTGTTTCTTGTCATTTTGTATGGCTGGATCTTTACAAATAGGATTGGTGAGACTGGAGAAGCAGGTGGGGACTGCTTCATGAAAATCCTTGAAGGCATCACTACAGAGACTGGAAGAGATTAAGACAGGGATAATCAGTCTTTTTATTTTTTTAATGTTTATTTATTTTTGAGAAAGACAGAGAGCTTGAGTGGGGAGGGAGTGGAGAGAAGAGGACAGAGGATCTCAAGCGGACTTCAGGCTGACAGACCATTTTAGTCACAGAGAGCCCCTAAAAATACCCTGAGAGACACTGGGAAGGTAGCTTCACATATGAGGCAGAGTGAAGGGAGTCTGTGGTGCATGCTCCCAAATCCTAACTGCCTAAAGCCTTTTAAACACCTATTATCTGCTGATTTTTAAGGCGGTGCTATTCAAAATAAATATAATGTAGGCTATCAATGCAAAACCATATATAACTTATTTTTTCTTTAAATATTTTTAATGCTTTTTAATTTATTTTTGAGAAAGAGAGAGAGAGATAGAGCACAAGCAGGGGAGTGGCAGAGAGAGAGACACACACATAGAATCCAAAGCAGGCTCTAGGCTCTGAGCTTGTCAGCTCCGAGCCCAACATGGGGCTCAAACTCACGAACTGTAAGATCATGACCTGGACTGAAGTTGGATGCTTAACTGACCTAACCACTTAGGCACCCCACCTTAGGTGCTTCTGCTGTATATTCTGAAGCCAGGGAGTTTCTAAAACTTTCTAAGAAAACTTTCAAGAGACTTGGATCATACATCCCAGATGAATATTTGGGGAGAAGCATGAGATCTAGGAGAGCTTCTGGGAGCCCAGAGAGGATTCAGAAATGGAAGCAGAGTCCTGAAGCCTGGCACTACTTACTAGAGCTCTCTTAGCCAATGTCCCCCCCACATGGTCCTGAAGCATCCAGACCCCACAGGTGACCTTACACTTGAAACCCCAGCCTCTTCCAGAATGAGTATACCAGACACATACAATGCCTACTCCCCAGTCCCTGGTTAATATAATGCTTCCTAGAATGTCTGTTTATTCAGCTTCTCTTCTGTAAGAAACGTCCTAAGGAAGAAAAAATCCAGAGGTAGTAAGGACCTCCTGCAAGTGAAAGCTGTTGCAGGACCCCACTATCTGGAGCTGAGATGCCTCCATTGGACTACTCTCTGGGCACACCAGTCTGAGAACTGCAGCTCTTGTGTGGTCAGTCTCCTGCCTTTTACATCCCAATGTATACTGACTAGCACTTCGGAATTAGGCCCTCTTGTTCTCCTAGTCCCTTCCTCTTGTGCACCCTTCATTCATTCTTTCTTTCATTCAACAACAACAGAAAAGCTCATTAAGAACCTACTGTTCCCAGTCCTCGGCCCTGAGACCCTCAAAATGAAAAGATTGCCTGTGTCCTCCTGAAGCTTTCATTTCCCTGGAGAGTTGACCATGTAAATTTACAGTCATTGCTCCAAAGTGCAGTGGGCATAGAAGGAATCCCTTCAACTGCAAAATGGGGGTAATAGTAGTTTCACCTGCATAGACTTTCTGTGTGGATTCACTGAGGAAATAAATGTATGTTGAGGCTTAGACCATGCCCGGCACCTGGAGAACTCCCCGTAAGTGCTAGCCATGCCACTGCTGCTGTTGGCAATGACAGTGATGATGGAAAACATGACAAGGGTCATCACAACCCAGAGACCCCATGGGTTCCCTCGATTCTAGTCAAAAGCCAGGTCCCTCTGACCTCCTCCCCACCTCTCCTTGACTTTGACTCTTGGCTTTCCCCTACACTGCCAGTTTCCTACTGCCTCTCTACCTGTGCTCCTGTCATGGATACTCAAGTGAGTCCTTGCATTGCTGTGGACACAGATTGGTCATAAGCCATATAAGAACTCTGAGGAGCCCTCTGCAAGTTAACCTTCCTTGTTTTCTGATGGGAAGCTGGACTTAGTATTGCAGTTGCCTGCTCTGTCCCCCAATCTACTTGAGCCCTGCACTCCTGCTTCTGATCCTTTGCTGGTGTCTAGTAGCTGTGCACCCCATGGCATAGCCTGCTCTTGCTGGATGGCAGGGGCTGACATACCTGGATCTTAAGAGGATGCCTCATGACACTAGGGAGGACACTTGTTGAGATCAGCACTGAATGTTAATACATAGGGGATAAATCACTGGAATCAACTCCTGAAATTATTATATCACTATATGCTAAATAACTTGGATGTAAATAAATAAACAAACAAATAAATTAAAATGTTTAAAGTGGAAAAAGGAGCACAAACTTAGAAATAGATACTCAGCTTCCCTAAAAACCATGTAATTACAGTTTTTTTCATCAGGTTAGTGAGAGAATGATCTTCTGCAGAATTGGTGATGATCATTAGAAATGGCACTCCTGGGGTGCCTGAGTAGCTCAGTTAGTTGAGTGTTCGACTTTGGCTCAGGTCATGATCTCACAGTTCGTGGGTTCAAGCCCCGCCTTGGGCTCTGTGCTGGCAGCTCAGAGCCTGGAGCCTGCTTCAGATTCTGTTTCTCCTTCTCTCTCTGTCCCTCCCCCACTCATATTCTCTCTCTCTCTCTCTCTCTCTCTCTCTCTCTCTCTCTCTCTCTTTCTCTCTCTCTCTCTCTGTGTGTCTCTCTCTCTCAAAAATAAATAAGCATTAAAAGAAAAAAGAAATGGACACACTTCTATATTGTTGGCAAAAATCTAATTAAAACAAGGTTTTGGGAAAGCAATATGTAATGTCTATCGAAGTTTTAACATCAAACTGTATAGATCTACAGCTTTTTGCATGCCAATAACTCCCCAATAAAGAAGTTAGATTAAAAAGAAGGAGAAAGCGAAGGAGAAAGAAGAGGAGAAGGAGAAGAAGCAGCAGCAGAAACCGAAGGAGCAGCCGCCTCATGAGAAAAGGAGACCCAATGTAGAATATCCCTCCACACTGACTTTTCTTTTCTTCCTCATTTCTACTCTCCTCCCATCTTTATAAAGGCTTCCCCCCTGCCTTTAGGCCTTATTAGAAAGTTGACCCTCTTTTAGAGGAAAATAAAAGAAACATCTTGACATTCCCCCCCCCTCAGAATCAGTGATGGGTAGTTGAAAGCATTTGTAAACCTCCCCAAAGGATGTTGGGGGGGGGGGGGGATGAAAAAAATGGGCACTTTTTTTTTAATTGAGAGAAAAGGGCCCTTCTTGGGTGGAGTAATGAGCTAGGAACACAGCTTAGGTAGCGGTTAATAGAAACCTTTGAGATTTGATAAAATGTGAATTTCCTTTGAGGGAAGTGCAGAAGGCACAAGACCTTTCTTGTCCTTGCTTTCTGAGTCTGTACTTCTTATATAACTATATTATTATTATTATTATTATTATCATGTGCACTCTGGAGCCTCCTAACCTTTTTTTCAGCATACATACATAGACATACACACATACACACTTACTTGCATATATATATTTAAATTTGATGCTATTATTTTCATAAACCTTCCTATTCTTTGTAGAGCACTTTAAAATCAACAAAGTGCCTTTCTCTTCATTTTCTCATTTGGCCACCACAGCAACCTTAGAAGATAGGTGAATTAAGTATTATAATAGAAGGGTAGGACTGTAGGGATTTTTGAGAGACAACCTTATTTTGCAGATCAAGAATCTGAAGCTTAGAAAGAGTAGCAGTCAAGACATTTCTGGGGGCGCCTGGGTGGCTCAGTCGGTTAAGCCTCCGACTTTGGCTCAGGTCAGATCTCACATTCGTGGGTTCGAGCCCCGCATCAGGCTCTGTGCTGACAGCTAGCTCAGAGCCTGGAGCCTGCTTCCGGTTCTGTGTCTCCTTCTCTCTCTGCCCCTCCCCCTCTCATGCTCTGTCTCTCTCTGTATCAAAAATAAATAAAACATTAAAATTAAAAAAAAAAAAACATTTCTGATCCGAAGTAACAGAAATCCAATTCAAGCTGGATTAGCAAATAGGGAATACTATTGACAAATATAACCAAAAAGTCCAGATTATTATGTCTCTGGGAATGGATAGATCTAGATATTACAACAACATCTTCAGGAATCCATCACTTTCCATTTCTTGACTGTTTTCTTCTGTCTTGGCATGGATCAAGGGTCAGTTCTCCCAAAATGGTGATAAGATGGCAGCTCGAGGCCTGTACCATAATTCTTTCTGGAAGAAATATATATCTCCTTTGCAGTAGTTCTAACAAAAACCCTAGGATTGCATCTCATCTGGCAGGCTTTTGTGACTGCCTATTTCTAGACCAATCCATGTGATTAAGTGGATCAGATCATGTTTACTTAGTCGGACCTAATGGCCTGGAGGGGCAGTTGGAGGGAGTGCCCACCCCACCCACACCCCACGGACTGCGAATGAGTCCTCAGAAGCATATTAATGTGTTACGCTTCTTTAAAGGGGAGGCAACTCTTGGTGCTGTACACAAGCAGATCATAAGACTATGTCATTTTACATAAAGTCGTTCGGTAGTTTGTTGCTTGGAATTCTGGTGTATAATGTATAGTGTTCTGAGATGAAGTTTCCTCCCACTATGTACTTTTTCATCGAAAACTCCATGGTCTTGTTCACCTTTGTACTTGCAGGCAGCCAGAATAAAAGAGGTGCTCGGGAACTTTCCCCCACATCCAGACTTTAGCCTGAGACGGTCTCCTGAGGACGTCCTTCAGTCCTGCCATCCTATTTCCCATGTGTAATTTTCTACTTTTGTCCTTTCCACCATCATCTCAGTGTTATTTGATCACAATATCAGAGTGGGTGGTGGCATTGGTCCTCCAACTGCATGGGTCTTACAGATGGCTTGAAGGAGTGAAGGAGTTTGTCCATTTCATTGTATCAGATTGATAAGAACATCAAGACTTACTTTTCCCTCATTGCATTCAAATTCTTTAGATTGTTGTATATCTACAGGATACATATCCTTCAACTTTATTTGATTGAGTAAATCGTCTTAGAACTGAGGTGGCTGTGAGGTGCAGTTTGTTTTTAATGCCTGGGTTCTTACCATGGAGAGGGTAACTTCTATATCAACAAAATGAAAACTGTCAAAATAGCAGTTAAAGCAGCAACAAGGTTAGTTTGGAGGTTAATTGTTATAGTACAAAGCCCTGTTGAAGATGGAATTACAATGTTATTTAGCCGTGTGCTTCTGGATATGGAAACTTTTAAAAGCAAACACATCTGTTATTTTAGGGATACATTATATCCTTGACAGCCCACACTTAGGAGCACTAGACCAGAATCTACTATCCAGATGAGTTGTACATGCTACCTTTCTTTGTTTTTGCTGCCAAGCCAGGGAGAATTCTTTTTAATTTTAGCATCTTTTACTTTGGATTTTTTCTTTGTTGCCCCTCCTGCCTATGACTTCAGTGAAAAACTAGCTGGGTTGCTTCTTCATATTTGGAGAACAACAGGGTCCTTATAAATCATCTTGTCAGATGCACCAGGAATAAATCTGGGGTGTGCTCTGGAAAGGAAGGTACATGGCATATCTCTTTTTTTTTTCCCCCTCCTCAAACAAGTAGCCTTCAAAAAACATCTTATTTGGAGAAATTTGCTCTTAGAGTAGCAGAGATTCACACCCCCACCGAAGTTAATTATTAACTTCGTCTTTTATAGAAGAGCTTTAGAAACAGTATTGCTTATAAAAGAAGTCCACTAGAAAGGACCCCCCTAAATTATTTAGTCAACAAAAATTTTATGAAATATTGGCCATGCAATCCTAGGCAACGAACACAGACAAGAAATCCTGCTCTCATTTGGAAAAAGAAAGAATGGGGGTAGGGGGGAGATGGAGGAAAAGCTCCAGGTTGCAGAAGGGGAGACAATAAACAAATAATTAAAATAGTGTGTTAGTATGTTGTGACCTGGTAAAATAATAAATCCATAGGTTGTAACAGGTTGCGCATGGAAAGAATATTGCAATAAGCACTTCATCCAACCCTCACTGGGAAATCTCATTTCTTCCCGTGATCTAATCTCGTTCCATGCACACACCACCACGCCGTATGGTTGGGCTTTTGAATTATTTGTGTGCCTCGCCTTCCTCGTAGCACAGAAATCCCTGCACACATCCTGGGAGTGTGCAAGATGAACGGACAGTCAGAATTAGTCACACTCCTCCAGTTAGTCGTTTTAATAATGATAGAACCTCTCCTGTTGGTTAAAAAGGACTTCCCTTTTTTTTTGATTGAGGTATAATTGACATGTAATATTGTATTCGTTTTATGTATACAATATAATGAACTCAGTATTTGTATATATTGCAAAATGGCCACCATATCAGTACCAATAGCTCTTGTTACATCAGTCACCATACACAGTTAACAGAATTTGTGTGTGTGTGATGAGAATTTTTAAGAGCTATTCTCATAACAAAACAAATAGTTAGAAAAAAGAGAAAAGATATACGCCCTTAGCAACTTTCAAATATATGATATAGTAATCACTATGCTGAACATTACACCCCTGGGACTTATTTTATAACTGGAGACTTGTGCCTGTTGAGCCCTTCACCCATTTCACCTACTCACCATCCCTTGCCTCTGGTAACCCATCGATCTGTTTTCTATACTGCAGAGATTTGTTTTGTTTAGATTTCATATGTAAGTAAGATCATACACTATCTGTCTTTCTCTGACTTATTTCACTTCATATAATGCCTTCAAGTCCATTCCATGTTGTCACAAATGACAAAATTTTTTATGGCTGAATAATGGTCCATTATATGCATATATGTATATAATCCTATACACATACATACATAAATACATATATGTGTATATATATTTTTTCTTTTTCCTTATATCCATTGATGGACTCTTAGGTTGTTTCCTTCTTTTGGCTATTATAAAAAATGCTGCATGAACCTGAAGGTGCAAATTTATTTTCCAATTAGTGGTTTTCTTTTTTTCAGATAAATACCCAGAAGTAGAATTGCTGAATCATATGGTAGTTCTATTGTTAATTTTTTTAGGAATCTCCATACTGATTTCCGAAGTTGCTGCACCAATTTACACTTCTACCAACAGTGTGCAAGGGTTTCCTTTTTCTTTATGTACTCATCAACACTTGTTATTTCTTGTCTTTTTTTTAATAATAGACATTTTGACAGATGTGAGGTGATATCTCATTGTAGTTTTGATTGTCATTTTCCTGATGATTGGTGATGTTGTCATGTATTTGTTTATTATCTGTATGTCATCTTTAGCAAATTGTCCATTCAGATCCTCTACCTGTTTTTAGTCAGATTTTTATATTTAAATTTAATTTAAATTTTAGTTAACATACTGTGCAATATTGGTTTCAAGACTAGAATTCAATGAGTCATCACTGACATACAACACCCAGTGCTCATCATAACAAGTGCCCTCCTTAGGACCCATCACCCATCTAGCCCCCCTCCATCAACCCATAGTTTGTTCCCTATCATTCAGAGTCTCTTGGTTTCCTTTTCTAATCCCCCCCACTTCCTATATGTTCATCTGTTTTGTTTCTTAAATTCCACATATGAATGAAATTATATGGTTTTTGTCTTTTTCTGATTGATTTAATTCGCTTAGCATAATACTTTCTAGCTCCATCCATGTCATTGCAAATGGCAAGATTTCATTCTTTTGACAACTGAGTAATATTCCATTATGTATATATGCTGCATATATATATACACCACATCTTCTTTATCCATTCATTAATTGATAGACATTTGGACTCTCTCCATAGTTTGGCTCTTGTTGGTAATGCTGCTATAAACATTGGGGCACATGTACCCTTTCAAATCAGTCAGATTTTTTTGCTATTTAGTTGTATGAGTTCTTTATATATTTTGAGTATTACCCCCTTATCAGATACATGATTTGCAAGCATTTTCTCCCATTCGGTAGGTTGTCTTCTCATTTTCCTGATGGTTTCCTTTGCTGTACAGAAGCTTTTTTAGCTGACATAGTCTACTTTTCTTCATTCTTCAAATAACATACTTACCTCCATGTGATCTGCAAATTGTTGGTCCAGGTACTTGACCTAACCTGGGCAATCTGTGGTCATAATGCATGAGATTATTTATATAAAGTATTCTCTAATTTTGGCCTAAAAAATAAAGCTTGGCTAATGCTGCAAAATCTGAAAAGTAAGACCTACTCAGATATTAATAAAAATTTTAACAACTGTTGGCCACTGATTCTAGGATGAGTGCGTTGGCACACCCAATGTGGGATCCAGTGCCACAGTGCCTAGAACAGAATAGTCAGTAAATGTTTTAAGAGAAGACTTCCATGTATACTGACTATGTAGGTTTCAACTAGACGCTGGCACTCAGAAGAGGAAAGTGTTGAGAGGGGTTTTACAAGTGGACTTGAAAGGAATGAGTACTGAGGAAAAGGATGGTGATGTCAGCGAGTTTATGGAAGAGGAAAAGCCTGTTGGGGACAACATGAGAGGCTGCATTGAATTCCAGGCTAATCTGAGATGTCCATGAAGGGTGCCACAGATCTGGGAATCAAGGGTCAGGGAATGAGGTTTGGAAGGAGAGCAAGTTTGGACTGAAGACCAAGATTTGGGAGTGAAAGCAGAGAGCTGCCTGCTGGAGTCTGGAGTAGATACAAGGCTGCCGGGGTAAGGCGCTCTGACTGAATTTGGGGAAATGCCATCATTCAGGATCGGGACAAGGAAGAGAGATGGAGGCAGGAAACATTCAGGAGTTGAGGGGAGATTATGTCATGCCACTGCAATTATGGAAGGCTTTATGGAAAAGGGATCATTTTAGTTGTCATCCCCAGCCCTACCTCAAAGGCCTGGGCTCGTTAACCAAATACCAGATTATTGTATTCCTACCAAATACATAAAAGCTAATGAATATTTTTACTATTCTCTGTTCTAGGCACTTTACATAAATAACTCAATTAATTATTAAAACAAGCTAGGAAATGATTCTTACCATTTTAGAAATGAACAGAGAGGTTCACTAACTTGTTCAATGTCACCTAGCCATTTAGTGATAAAGCAGGACCCAAAGCCAATGTGGTCCCAAAGCCTGGACTTTTGGCCACTACACCATCTTCTCTCTTCATGGTGCCCCAGTAAATATTTGATTTAACCTGGTCTTTCATGGGGTTGATTTCTGGCCAGTTTCCTCCTGTGCTGCATTTCTCATTTTTTTTTACATATTCCATTCTTTACCATTTCTCACCAGATACTTTTAGCTGACGAATCTCTACAGTTCTTACCTTCATAGGAGCTTTCCTGGCCTTCTCATGTTAAGTGGAGGTGACCTTTTTCCCCTGACCCCCGTGAAGAGCTTCAGAGCCCTAACTAGATAAGCAAATACCACGTAGAGTGTGCATTACACCCAGGAGCACCAGGAGCTCAGAGCCTCTAAGTGCTTTTTAATCACCCCAGATTTGCCAGAGTATGTCCTAATGACACTTCCTAAAGGGCATCATTACTTCTACACACAAATGTTTTCTCATAAAATATTTGTTAAAAAATGCCTAATAAATCCTGTCTTGGGCAATTATACCAAATCTCCACACCCTTAGAACCTCTATCAGCAAATTAGGTCTTGCTTTTCCTGTTTCTCAGTAGTCCTCAACTGCAGCTTGGTGATGACAGGTTCTGTCTGGAGTCCAATCCAAATGTCTGGTCTCACACTGACACACTCCATGAACTGAGTGGCAGATGGTGGTCACGAGAATTAGAACACATGTGAGGATCATGGTTACTTTCAACATCTTTGAGAAGGAAACTAAAAATGACTGGTTATATTAAGCTCAGGATGAGTCAACAAGATCGTCAGTAAGTAGCTGAAAAGGACGTACTGGTCACATTTTGAGACCTCTGAGACCCTGTTCTAAAATACCCTAAAGACTTGACAGATGCTTAACAGTTACCAAGTGTGAGGGGGAAAATCAGTATCCTGATTCAATGCTAGCCAATTCAAGATACCCTGTGCTGTCTAAATAATGACCTGACCATGTTAAATAATCTCAATCAATTGCATTTAAGGAAAAAAAAAAAGGTAATAGCTACATAATCAAACAAATGAGACCTATGCAATGTATTTTGTAACAGATTTACAAAATCTGTTGAAATGAAGAAGAAAGTACACACTATGTTTGTCCTTTAATCAGATTGATTCTAGTAATATAAAGTGGTGGAGTATTTGTGGAATTGACCCCATTGTTTTTTATTTTTTATATTTTAAATGAATTTCCCAGCTAGAAGAATATGGCAGAAAACTTGTGACTTATGATTTATTAAGAATCAGAAGAATCTGAGGGCATCTGGGTGGCTCAGTCAGTTAAGTGTCGACTTCAGCTCAGGTCATGATCTTGCAGTTCATGAGTTCGAGCCCCACATCCAGCTCAGTGCTGAAAGCTCAGAGCCTGGAGCCTACATTGGATTCTGTGTTTTCCTCTTTCTCCCTGCCCCTCCCACATTCATTCATTCATTCATTCATTCATTCTTTCTCTCTCTCTCTCTCTCTCAAAAATAAAAATAAACAAAAAAATGTAAGACTCAGAAGAATCTACAAACAGCAGTGTTTATTTGGGGGGTGGAGATTTTACACAGAAGAAAGGTAAGAATCAAGGACATGAGAAAAATTAGCAGGATAAGATAATTTGTACCATATGGTCACTGACAGTGATATTAAAATATTTACATTAGAAAAGATTTTTTTTAAAAAAGGGGGCTCCTGGGGGGGGGCTCAGTCGGTTAGGTGTCTGACTTCAGCTCAGGTCATGATCTCACGGTTCGTGGGTTCGAGCCCCATGTGGGGCTCTGTGCTGACAGCTCAGAGCCTGGAGCCTGCTTCAGACTCTCTGTCTCCCTCTCTCTTTCTTGCCCCTGCCTGACTCACACTCTCTCTCCCCCTTTCTCAAAAATAAACATTAAAAAAAGTAAAATATTTAAAAGCAAGTATGACAAAGATACCACTTGGTGCGTAATGATCTGGTGCCTGGAGTAACCTGTCTTTACTGCCTCCGGTTTCTGCATCCTTTTGGTCACTGTGGTTGTAGACACACTGGCTGCACCTCAGTGGGACAGGGGTGAGGGCCAAGAAGAAGGGGTGGTTGAAGTGGGGGACTCTAGATTCGCCTCCTATCATAAAACATAACTGTGTAGGAAAGCTCTTTGTTAATTGGATTTTCTCCCTTGTAATCAGGATTCCATTTTCTATCAGTAGAAAAGGGGCATAGTAAAAAAGTAGAGTAGAAAGAATATTCAGCCAGGGTGAGAAGCCTTGGATTCTTTCTTGATCTTTGTGACTTGGTAGCTGAGTGACTGATGAAAAATACTCTGAGAACCAGGTTCCTTATCAGGAGCAAAAACCCATAAGAGAGTCATTCCAGTGATGCAATTTGTGTGAAAGTTCTTTGTAAACTCTCTCTGTCTCTCTCTCTGTCTCTCTTTCTCTCTCTCTCTCTCTCTCTCTCTCTCTCTCTCTCTCTCTCTCTCTTTCTCTCTCTCTCAGGAAAACTAATATTTGAAAGAACCCTAAAATAAAAATTTTCATTTTCAGGGAATAACCAGCCCTAAATCCAGCAAGCACATGTTTTCATATATTGAGGGGTTTTGTTTTTTTTTTAAGAAAAGAGGCGTAAACTTCATTGGCTGTTTCCCAGATCACTTTGGAGCTTAATCAGATATCTCTGTTATCCCACTTTGCATGCTTATATCTCTCCAGGTCCCACATGGTGACCCGCAAAGAGCATGCCATCCAGTTTGAGCTATTGAGACAGCTGGGCCACCGTAATTGACACAACTGTTTATAGGATTGCAAAGACACATACTTCCTCTAAACCGGTGGCTGAGAAACACAAGTTACTCTGCCCACTGGTAGCTTATGTTAGGAGACCGTGGTCTTGCCTACTTGAGACCCTTGTTCTGTGGGCCAGTAAATTTGGAGATAGGCAAACTTGCCTTCTGGAGGCTGTGCTGCTAGCATTCAAGTCCAGGATGTGAGGCTAAGCTGGAACTAGGTGAAGGGCTTAGTTTAAGAAGGCAGAGCTGGGAATGGCTCCCAGGGAAATCTCTGAGGACCAGAGAGGCCAAAAATGGAAGAAGGTAGGCACACATGGCAGATTCCTTCATTTCCTAGAAAAAGGTCACTCCGGGATGACTCTATTTCTGAAGATTCCTGGAGTTGAGCCTGAGGCTGTTTAATAGGATATATATGGATTGGCAGCCATAATTTCCAAAGAGGAAAAAAAATCCTCCTAATTTGAGCCTTCGGGAACCTTTCAGAAAGCTCCAGGATAGGGTTTTTTCTCCTGCCAGAGAAGTAGGATATTTTAGTAGTTCTGAGGATCTTTCTTAGGACCAGAAGACAGAGCTTTTAAAAAGTAATTGAGCATTCTAGTAAAAGAGGAAATATTTGATCACTTTAGCCTTAAGGAAGAAGCAAATTAGATCTGAGTAAGCTTAAAAGCATAATAGGAGGGGGCAAGAGATTCCTGTATGATTTTGAGTTTTATTTGAATAGACATTAATAAAATGGACTGGAGTGGTGACACTCCCCAGGCAGGATTTTACTAATGCTCTTTGACAGCTGCATATTCCAAGTCCCTAGATTTAAAGAAAGTTGTTAAATTTGGAGAAGGATCTTTAAAAGACCTAACTATAAATATTTATCTCACTTTAGCTAATAACCCAATTCTCTAGCACTAAGGTACATTTCTATCAAAGCAAAAAAAAAAAAAAAAGAAAAAAAAGAAAAAAGAAACAAGGAAGCTACAATATTACTAGGGATGACCTAATAAAGATGAAAATGAGATGGGTTGAAATGCAAAAACAGATTGATGCTAATTGGAACAGTTATAAAAATTTGATTCTGCAATACAATCCATTTAATATACTTTCCTATTGATTAGTAGTAGCTGACTGCTTTAGCTAAACCATCTTTGGTCCAGGAAATTCTGTCCTTTTCAAAAACTTTAAAGTATATGTTATTTATGACATTCAGTTATTTTTCACATAGAAATTATTTTTCTCTTGGACCCAAAAATAGCATACGCATTTCAATATCAGCAGATTGAAATTGTTTGACTTAATATGGAATTTATGAATGAAGAGAAGAAAGCCTTATCACTAAATTTGGAATATTGGATGTTGCTTTAGAAACCAGGTATAAGGCTTTTTTACAGCCTTAGAGTAAAGAATAAGACTGTATGAATAATTCATACAGTCCTACAAATATTAATCAAATCATTTGGACAGTGATATATCTTTTCATTTTCACTAATTGCTGACTTTTTTTAAAGTTCCTGGCCAACTGTGATTTTTGGAGGGACTCTGAATGTTTGTGTTAACTCCTGTGGGAGATTCTTGGATTTTGATTAAAATTCCATACCAAATGTTGGTTTGTATTGACTCAGTGGTGAGCAGGCTGGTGCAAACAGATGAAGAAATGTGCTCCGCCTTCCTGTCATTTTGTGAATGGATTGTGAGGGGCTTGTTAATTTCCTCTTCACTCCACTGGAGCAGATACTCACCAATATCTGCAGTGTCGCAAGACTGTTTTATTTTCTTAATGAAAAGAATGGCTGGGGGGAGGGTTGTTTGGGAAATAGGATGATAAAGTACATTAAAAATAGAAATACTTGGCCTTGTTTGCATTTATTCCTGGTATCTTTAGAAACAGTCTTGACTGTTGCTTTCCAGCCAAGTTTTTTTTTTTTTGGAAAGGGTAATGAAGGGGGCCGGGACTCCATCTGCCTGATGGTCCTCCTTGCCTGAGCCCTTTCCCTCAGCCCTTTGCATTTCATCTCCAAACCTAGAATGCCTTGCCCTCACAGATTTGCAAAGTGCAAATAGGTTTTTCTGACTCTGTTCCAGGACTCTTTCCTTTCTATTTTCTACCGAACCCCGAAGATAAACTGCCTCCCTCCTTTGCCTTCCATTCTTGTTAAGAAAACATACTATATGATACATGCATTTCTTTGTAAAGTAAGAGTGCGAGCATTTCAGTAACATTTATAGTTAAATGAGACCCAGAAAGCACCCTGACTTCACGCTGAGATGGAAGGGAGTGGGGGTAGCTGAATCGGCTGGAATACATAGCCCTTTGCCTAAAACGGAATGCCTCGCTCAGTGCTTAGTATTAGATTTATGGAATGGCTCCTCTCCCAGCCTTGTCCCTGCTTTCCACAATTTGATGCTTCGTTGCTATCGAAACAGCCTTACTTTCTAAGCCATTGTGATCGTGCAGGGGGAGGAGGCTGTGGCGAGCAGGGGTGGTAGTAGTAGTGAATGACACAGCTTTGCCAGATGACATGTAGCGGACCTCTGCATCAGCCAAGAGGAATTAAGCTTTGTCACTCCCCACTGGGACTACCTTTCTCCTGGTATGTGCGCAAGGAATTCATATGCTGCTGCTGCAGCCACCAGAGCAGAGCCCTGAGTACACTTTGGCACAGAAAGCAGTGAGCAAGAATGATAGCTGTCTCTTTTAAATGCCGTTGTCAAATTCTGAGGCGACTTACTAAAGGTACCGTGATTTTCTTGTTATTCGCTCAGCGAGTCCGTTGCAGTAGCCTATAAACACAGTTTAACGGTTTTTACTTTCAAATATGACTGCCTTTCCAATTTATAGTCAGGCAACAAAGAACTCAGTGAAATATGTACAGATATATATGTACAGGTAGAGTCGGCGTTGCTTTTCATCCTTCCGTCCTGATTGTGTTTCTGCTGAAATTAGGGGAGGAAACCCTGGCTTGTGTGGTTTCCTTTCTTTTTTTCTTTTTGTAATGACTTCGTCGTTGCTGAAAAGAAAACGTGTTTGGGTCCGGTGCTGAAGTTATGATGAGAAACCGTCATTTTGCAGACTGATTAACTGGTCAAGAGGGGTCAAGTGCTGTTACCGTCCTTTGCATGATACATGTACTAAATGCCGCTGACAGCTTCAGGACTCACACAGCTAGTGAATCCACAGAATCGTTGTTTATTCTATTAGTTTCTAACATCTCATGAGCTTTCTCCAAGGACAGCTTTCTTTTCCGCCCCCCCCCCCACGTGTTAGAATTGCATGTTCAGAAATGTAGGTAATTTGAAATGCTTTGGTCCTATGTGATATTTGAAGAAGTTTATTTGAAAGTAAAACACCATTGCTCTGTATCTTATCATCAGGAATCACTGGCTTGAGATTGTCTCTCTTAGAACTGTAAAAATATTAATCAAATCTCTCTGTAAAATTTAAATTGTGCTTTTCTTTGAAATCACTCTGTGCCATCTCGTTTTACTTTGTGTGCGTTCTGTCCCAAAGTTAGTGAATGGTTGCTTAAAAATTCTGCCCTGGCAACGTACAGATATGTGAGCCCTCTTGCCTTCTTTCTTTGAGATAGAATCTTCTTTAGGGGTAATTTATTATTTAAAAAAATTACCCATTTGTGTACCTGCAATGTCTTTCTTTTTTAGTCTGTAATATAGAGTACTGTCAAGTAATTAGTGGGTGTAATTATGCTGTAGAAGCTCTGAACCTATAAATATGTTAATGGATGCTATTTCTATCAGTTTAGCTTGACATATCAGAGTTCTTTGATCACCAACAGTGCAGCTAAAAATGCAATTAATATTTTATTTGGCAGAAGAATGAGCACAAAGCAAATAGTGAGAAACAGATCTTGAGTCAATAACAGGAAAGAGAATAAATACTATAGCCCAACTTACGGAATGCATTTGCAAGTTGTTTGGATAGCAGAGCACGTCTTTTAAAAGGTACTTTGGGGAAAATATAAGAAAGACTATCCATTTTAAATGAGGCTGTTAGCATGGGGTAGTAAATTCTGTTTTGACTTTATCCTCTGCAATTGGTATAAACATAGAATTTTTGTTTTTTGAATCACTGTTAAAGACTATCCGTTATGTTATGGTTTGGGCTAAGACTTTTAAAGACAAGACTCTTACCCTAAAAAACTTCTTAACTGATTTTAGCATTTTCTTGTCTTTATGTTGAGAAGTTGATGCTCTTCTTACATTATAATCATGAAACAATCATTTTTAGTCATGTGTATCAAAACTTTTCTTACGTCCTACATACTGTAACAAGAGTGAAACCAAGCAGTGTTATTACAAACAGTTTTTTTCCCATTTTTATCGATTTTCAGAGTCTTCTGGAAGCATCAGTCCCCTACAGTGAAAGGAGATTTAAATGTTTACTAAGATAGTTGTGAAAAATCTAGATAAATGAGTTAAGTATTGATACCTCCTTTATAGTTGCCATTTCACTTTTTTCCCCCCAAATCTGCTATTTTCTGTTTGGTACTTGGCTTAGCTGCCCATTGATGACGAATATAAAGTCTATATATGGCAACAATTTGCCATATTTGACTCCTCTGTGTGTCTGACAGGTCTGAGGAGGGCAGTGCCTCACCTTGCCATCCACTCACCGCTCTGTCAACCAGGTTCAAGGCCCACCAGTACGACCTGTTGTTCCCTGAGATCTTTGCACCCCACCCCTAATCTGTGGTGCTGTTGTTCTCAGACTGTAATAATAAAACCAAGAAATACAAGTTGAGTATGAGACAGCAAACCACCAAAATCCTAGAGGACAAAACAGGTCATTACAATCTTAATGCTCCTTCTGTGTTTTGGAGTTCTGTTCTGTTCTTTTCTTTTCTATTCTTTTGTGTGTGTGTGGGGGGGGGGGGTGGTGTGTGGATTTGCACCAGGATGAAGTTCCTTTCTTTCCTGTCTCATCCTCCTCACCATGCAATTCCCATACCCTCACCCTCAACCCCCAAACACACATCTTTTTTTTTCCAGTCACTGAGGACAGCAACTACTATGCCTTCGCCAGATATTTAGCACAGTGCCCTGTGTATAGTAGACTCAGAGTAACCGTTTGGTAAAATGAACAGGATTTGCACACTTGAAATTGGTAGGACTGTTGAATTCTCCAGGAGCTCTTAGCAAATGCTTCAAGTTCTTAACTAGACCCCTGGTGGCTAGAACTTTATCCAGACCTAGGCAGTGGGGAGGGGAGATGTGCTTTATGTCTCCAAAACTGCCTTGCTCTCTGCACTTGATGTCATCCACAGATAATAGGGCAATTGTACTGTCTTTTTAATTCTCTTAAGGAGAAAAGAGTCAATTAAAGGAAAACTATTTTCTTTACATACCCACACTCTTAGTAGTTTATTTGTATTTTTAGGTTCTCATCCATCTCTCTCTTGTCCATTTAACAATTATCTATTGAGTACCTACTATGTGTGCCACTGCTGGGCTTTTTATAGGTATATCAAGCATTTTTTAATATATGTTATTTTTTAATAGTTTATTGTCAAATTGGTTTCCATACAACACCCAGTGCTCTTCCCCACACGTGCCCTCCTCCAACACCACCACCTCTTTTCCCCCCTCCCCCTTCCCCTTCAACCCTCAGTTCATTTTCAGCATTCAATAGTCTCTCAAGTTTTGCATCCCTCTCTCTCCCCAACTCTCTTTCCCTCTTACCCTCCCCCTGGTCCACCATTAGGTTTCTCCTGGTGTCCTGTTAGACCTATGAGTGCAAACATATGGTATCTGTCCTTCTCTGCCTGACTTATTTCGCTTAGCATGACACGCTCAAGGTCCATCCACTTTCCTACAAATGGCCATATTTCATTCTTTCTCATTGCCATGTAGTACTCCATCGTGTATATATACCACATCTTCTTGATCCACTCATCAGGTGATGGACATTTAGGCTTTTTCCATGTTTTGGCTATTGTTGACAGTGCTGCTATGAACATTGGGGTACATGTGCTCCTATGCATCAGCATTTCTCTATCCCTTGGGTAAATCCCTAGCAGTGCTATTGCTGGGTCATAAGGGAGTTCTATGGATAGTTTTTTGAGGAACCTCCACACTGTTTTCAATATATGTTATTTTTAACAATAAATAAGTAGTTCTTTATCTGAGAATAATTTAAATTTTTAAAAATGTTTTATTTACTTTTGAGATGGAGAGACAGAGTGCAAGTGGAGGAGGGGCAGAAAGAGAGAGGGAAACACAAAATCCGAAGCAGGCTCTAGGATCTGTGTGGATAGTTCAGAGCCTGATGCAGGGCTTAAAGTTACAAGCCCTGAGATCATGACCTGAGCCTAAGTGGGACGCTTAACTGACTGAGCCACCCAGGCGCCCCTATCTGAGAATGACTTTAAAGGATTAGCCCACGCAGAAGCATGGCCCACAGTATTGCAGCAGAACATGTTTTAGGTGAACTGAAAACTTCTCAGATTTGGGAATTGAGTTTTTTCTTATTAAGGCTTCAAGGTACTGTTTCAATTTGTTTGCCTTACTGGTCGCCTACCAAGGTAGAGACAGAAGAAAACAACCTTAGTCCTAAAGGCCTGTCCCTAGTAGGATGGGAACTTTGGGCCACCCATAGACCAAACACCATCCAATGCATTCTTTTACTCCTAGTAGTGAAATCTAGACAAGAGAGGCTGTCTTCTGCCCCTGCTCCTTTCCTGTCCTTCAGGATGAGACTGTCTGCTTCTGGCCTTGGAGCCAAATTCAAAAATAACATGGTCTCAGCTTTCTCTCCACCTCGGACAAAAGAATTTTCTTGGGTGAGTAAAGCAAGGCTCTTTGGCGCCTACCTTCACAGCCACTACTTCTGACAGCCCTACCTCCTCTGCTGGGGGCTACAAGAAAAGTGAATATATTCTCTGAGTAGGGAATATATTTCCACAGATTCAACAGGCTTTATTCATTCTCTCTTGTCATGATTTCACCATTTCTTTTCCCTTGAGACTGGTTGGCCTCTTGCACATAGCCTTATTTTCCATAGTGATAACTGGTGTGACTCTACTTATTTCTCAGATGCCACCATTTGGGGTCCACAGATCTGAACTTCCAGGCCCCACTGGCACTGGCGTTTTCCTTTCACAGGTTTTGCTCTGTCTACCAAAGTGAACATCAGCCAATTTACCGACTTTCCACAGGGGAGCCTGGCTCTGGTCACCTTTTATTTTTTTTGTCACCATTCATTTTAAACCTCCTGTCTTCTCTCTACTGGCTCAAAACTCGTGTCCAAACTTCTCAGCCTTCATTTCACTGTTGATTCCCAAATCACAGCTGGCGTAAGGTCATTTTTTTTCCCTATTTGCCTTCTCTTCCTCTCTTCCCAAACACACATATGGCCTGAATTAGAATTAACTATCTCTGCCCCTGTCTGATTAGTTTAGTGTACAGTCAGCCCTGTTGACCTGCATCTCAATGAGATGTCTGAGTGAGGCATTCTTGGCTGGCATCCAACTGCTCCCTGCTGGGCATCTTTTCTTTCTGTCTGCCTCTTTCTCCTTCCTGATTTCTCTTCCAAACCTTGATACCCTTTCTTCTCTTCTGCTGCTTGAGCATTCTGTATCCACTGACACTGAACAGGATGAACAGGCTTTGTTTTGGTCACATCCACATTCTCTTCCCTTCAGTCTTTGCTCCTTACACTTTCCCCAATCACAGACTCATCATGCTTGAAAGAGAAGGTCAGACATTAATCTAGGACTTGTCCCCTGAGAGAACGGAACTCAACTATCTTAGACAGCCAGCAATCTCTTTCTTAATTCTCCCCAACAAGAACAGTCTTGCAGCATGTCTGATAATCTTCCAAAGGATTATTCAAGTGACCTCTGAGTCCCTCTAAACTCTGAGATTCTTTGACACTCATCCAGCGTTTCATTTTTTTCTACTCAAATTCATTTCCTATGTGCAATCTCAATCAACTGCAACAATGCATTTAATCTTTTTGTCTGAATGGAAGAGGAAAAATGCTTCTGAGCCCTTCCCTTTCTGCTACATTCTTTTAATCCAAGGAACTCTGTATCAGTCACTGAGCTCATGTCATTGTTCTGGACATGATTGTGCCTCTTCTGATAGCCTCAAATGTTCTGTTTAGATCCCTCTGCACTTCCCATCTGCCTGTGTCTGGTCTCCCGGTTCCTCTGGCCTTCTCCACTGATGGCTCCTCATCCACTCTGCAATGTGATTCAAAATTGATTATCATCTAGGTGGAGAATGCCCTCTTTCTGCTGGACTTCATTCTCCCTTCTCCCCATCTGCATTCCCTTTGCTAACCCTTGCTGGCCTCCTCTGTCACATCCTGCCATCTGGAACAGTTTGACTGTATCTCTCTACCTCATTAACTTTCCATCTCTTTTCAAACCTCACCTGAAAAGATATCCTTTCTCCTCTGCCTCTACCACTTAATTTCATCCTATCCAAGCCAGTTTACCATGCCAGCCTATAACCTTTTAAAAATACCATGCACTTAAAAGTCGTCTCACCAAATAAGATTGCTTATACTGTTTGAGCTGTTGTTAGGTCATGGACATATTTCTCTCATAAGTACGGAGACTTTGCCTGAATGGGAGAATTCTGCAACCAGATCTCAGGCGTGTCTTGCTGTTCTCCCCCAAGTGCTGCTGAGGCTGGTGACCATGATGGAATTCCTGCTGTGCTCCTAGTCCAGTGCTCTGGAGGGTTTACATGGAACAGTGAGTGACTTGGTCCATGTTATGCCTAGTGGGTCTGAAGCTCTTCTTTTGTAACCTGGGTAGACTTCTCATAGCTGCAGGTTTATTTCTCCCCCCATCTTCTGCATAGAACTTGAATATGAGACAGGCTTTATCTCCTTGCAGGAGGCACCTGTCCTCCTGAGGGACTATGTGGCTTTCCCTCATATAACCTCTGATGAACAAGAAACAGTCCCTACCCTTCTGATGTCATTGTGGCTGATCTGGAAGGAAAATGTGGTTTGTTACTGGGAAGAGGAGGGTCAGTTTAGGATGGTCATTCTCATGTGTTAACCTGTACATTCGGGGAAAAAGAGCCCCAGTGTTTCATTTTTGCCACCACATTTTCTAGAGTAGGAGAAGGGGATGGGAATCGTATACTTCTCCACCTAGAATATTAGAGAGAATTCACCAAGACCATGAATCTCTAATCCCTTAGCATTCCACACAGTCTAGGGGGAAGCAGAATTGACTTGGATCTGAGAAGCTATGTGATCCTGTCCCAGCTCTTCCTTTTTTACCTGTGTGGTAGGGGGGGAAAAAAAAGAAATGAACATCCTCATTGAATCTCAGTTTCCTTATCTCTAAATTAAAAACTATATGTTTATGCTCATGTTAGCAATAAAAAAATAGTTTAATTTTAATTTACTACTGCAATTGTTTTATTCAAAATTTTTATCTTAGTAAATCCCATATATTCTGGTAGAAAACATAGAGAAGGCAATATATGGTATTCTGAAAACTTACGGGAATATAAGGGAGCAATCAATGTTTAGATCCTTCTTTCTCTTTTTCTTTCTTATATTAAGTCTCTTGGCACTATTTTGCATATATGCCTGAGAATTGTACGTTAAACTAAATATTAATAATCGATGCATTATGAATCTACAGAAGAAAATTTTCTGCACAGTTTCTTTTGTAATACTTTATTAAAGTTTCAATACCACATATATTCAAAAGAAAAGCAATGAACCAGATGTTTATTACAATTAGCATCTTGAAGGATGTTACTTCACCTTTCAAAGGGAAAGAGACACTTTGACCTTGCCATTACAAAGACAGTAAAAACAAAATGGCCTCATATTTCTCAGTCGGTGGTGACCACCTAAATTCAGACAAAGCTTTGGAACAATTAGAAAGTGGTAAAAAGCTTCTTATTAATAATTCAAACTCAGTTATTAAAAAGCACAATAATTGAAATTTGTACCAAGAAACTCTGTTTGGTTTTCAAAACAAAACTGAATTTGTTTCAAGGAAAGGTTGAATTGGATGTCATGTCACTATCAATATGTTGCCAGTATTACAATGGAAACTTGGAGAGGGGACAACTTGATCTACAACTTATTTTGTGTGCTTCTTAGTAAGAGTTAAAGTTTTATCATAGGTGCAAAACGTACTTTTGTACTATATTTTCTTCTGAAAATTCTACCTATTTGTGCATGTCAGCACACAGGTGTAGGGAGATTTACCATCTATAGTATTCTGTTATATGGATTTCCATAATTAGCATATTTCCCTAGTTTGTTTTCAGATTTTCATTCTACTAAGTGGTGGTATTGAGTATCTTCAAAGAATTTCCTTTGTGTTCTAAAGTGCTCCTTAGGTTATTTTTACTTTAAAGTCTCATGATAGGTATTTCCTGAGAAATGTGTTTGGGACACATATCCATTTTGTCCAAGGCTTTCTTAAGCTCACAAAGGTGGCAGAAAGAAAAACAATGAGGGAAGGAGCATTTGGATGCCGTCGTATCCAAAAAGCAAAGCAAGGGCAGTATTTCAAAAAGAGGACAGAGAGCAACCTTCAGTGAGAAAAAGAGAGAAAGAAACAGCTATTTACTTTTATAAGTGGGTCATTGCTGACCTCTAAGAGAACAGTTTCAGCAGAATAGTGATGTCCACAGCCAGATTATAAGGCTGTGAGTGCAGAGTCCTCTTCTAAGGTGGACAGTAGTGGTGAGGCCAGCTGGGCAGTGACCCCTGGGTGTAGAGGGTGGGGTCACAGGGAAGAGGGGCAGGTATTATGGGATAGGGGAGGTCTGAGCATATTTTTTACATCTCCAGGAAAGAGCCAGCAGAGAGATGAACTTTAAGATGCAAAGAAGAGAAGGGATGATTTCTGGAGCCAGGCAAGGCAGGGTGAGAGGGAGAGAACAGAATGCAGATAGAGGATGCGGATGGATGCTAGCTAGCCTGGGCAAACAAAGGAACGTTCTGTCGCAGAAATGGGAAAGCATAGCAAGAAATATTTTGAGGTAGGCATTAGGGAAATTAACTTAACCTGACTTTCTTAGTAAATTAGAAGATTCTAAAAATTCATATTCTTATGATCTCCTAATCCAGGGGTTTCTAAATTTGTCTCTGCATTGGAATCACCCTGGGAACTTAAAGAAACACCTGCATCAACCCCAGAGATTGTGATTTAATTGACTGGGGTGTGGTCTATGCTTTGGAATTTAAAAAAAAAAAATGTCCCTGGTGATTGTATTGTGCAGATGAGTTTGGGAGCCAGTGACCTAACCATTTAGGCAGCTTCCTAGAGACACCACACTGGTCTTTTGGAATCATACATGTTTTGGCCAGCGTCAAGCCCAGGAATTTTATTCAACTGCTCGGACGGAGAAATTGAGCAGATTAGTCTTCCTGTGACTTTGAAGGCAGAGCCCACCTGTAAGTGGGAATGGAGCTGAAAGCAAGAGACACCAGGTCCCAGTGTTATTACTTGAGCCTCTGGTCAAGAACTACCTTAAGTGAGCTTGAGCTCTACCCCTAGACTTCTTCCGTTATATTAGCCAATAATTTTCCCCAACATCTAAACTAGAGATGGGTTTTCTGTCAGTTGAAATCAAAAGAAATGTGATATGGATTATAACATGTTTGAGTATTTACATTTTGTTAAAAGTTTTTAAAATATAGCCTACAATGATAATTGACCACTTGTGGACTCCTGGATCACTTATATTCCACAGAACACCATCATAGTCTCAGCAAACCTTGCCTGTGCACCCAGCTCTATGTTGAGTAATAAGCACCACCTCTAACCTATGATTTTCTTTCTTTTTTAAATTTTTAGGTTTATTTATTTTTGAGAGAGAGAAAGAGACAGAGTTCTAATGGGGGAGGGGCAGAAAGAGAAGAAGACAGAATCCGAAGCAGGTGCCAGGCTTTGAGCTGTCAGCACAGAGTCCAATATGGGTCTTGAACCCATGAGCTCTGATATCATGACCTGAGCTGAAGTTGGAATCCCAACCAACTGAGCCACCCAGGCGCCGCCTAATTTAGGATTTTCTTTTGGCCATGTTGTTTAGTGAACTACTGATCAAGTGAACCCGCCACTGTCCCCCTGGTAGTCCACATCATCATAAACTAGAAGGAATGTCCAGATAGGGATGGAAAAGAAGTGTTTTGTTTCCATGTCATTTTCCTATTCTTACTATTCTAGGAACTAAGGCCAATTGACTCCTCCCAACCTCTCCCTGCTAAGCAAAGGGTGATTGTTTAAGGAGGGCATACTTTAAAAAGCAGGGTTATAAGCTGCATTGTGTTGACTCTATGGAGTGCACTGGTTTTCTGGGTGTGATCATCTCTTCTCCATGTTCCCTCTTTCCGTTTTTTACCATTCTCCTTCCAGCTTTAATGGATATTAACCTGCTTATGATAACCTCATTTGTGATGTCTGTCTCCCCATATCCCACTTACAGGCAGCTGTTGGCGGAGCCAGCTTGTATTGGCCTAAGAACCAATAGCTAATTTTTCAAGAGTTTTGTGGGCTGGTTGGGAAACACATTTATTACTACACATTATTTTATATAAACTTATAAAGAAATAAATTATATTAAAAGCAAATGTAAATACTGAAAATTCATCACTTTTTAATTATTACCTAGTTATTACTTCACTAGATTTTATTACTCATGCTCTTAAAGTATGGCGTATCAGTATGGTGAAAATATCATATAATGGTGTGCTGCCGCACATCAGCTTGCAACTGGCCATGGTCTGAATGTTTACACCATGGAAGTTGGCAAAGCCTAAGCCCCAGAAAGCCAGTTGCTAAACACTTACCAACACACCATTGAATAGATACCTCTGGTCTCTTGTTCATAAATCCTCTGTAGATGTTTTTCATTATGCTGTCTAAATGGGATAGTGATTGTATGTTAATCTGTATATAACCATCAGACTATGAATCCTATGCGGTTAATACACACACTTTACTTATCATTATATCACCAGCAAGTACACACCATTTGGTGCAAAGAAAACCATATTGAATGGATAGTGTTAGTTTTTCATCTCCTGGATTAATCAATTTCATGTGTTTATTTGGACTTGGAATGTTTCAGATAACTCTTTTCATTTCATCAGAGCTCTTGACTTTTAAAATATTTTTTCACATTCTTATACTACATCGGGAAATAAGCCCCAGGACTATTCCAGGGAGGTTCAGCATCCTCTCACACCTGCTAATTTCCCAATTTCCTTTTTAACTAGAGGGGTGTTCCATGCCCTCCTCCTTTTCCTCCTCCTGCTGAAGCTAGGAGAAGATACTGGCAGGTGTCCAGGAATAGCGCCTGGGAGCTGGAGGCTGAAGGACAGACTGTTGTTAAATTCTGCATGACAGAATTCCCAATTGACTTCAATCTGGGGAATATCTAGGATCCCACAGAGATTCTGATTGAATTGAGTCTTTCCCACTCTCTAAAGCTAGGTGATCTCATACAGATCAAAAATGAATTTCATTTATTGCCTTTGTTTTCTAAATGGTTTGTTAGTAAATTTGGCTCATAAACTGAAGATTTAGTTATAAAGTCTCAAAATCAAGACAGTTTCCAAGAGTATTAATTCCTAATGAGATATATATATATATATATATATATATATATATATATATATGGTTTATTGCCAAATTGGTTTCCATATAACACCCAGTGCTCTTCCCCACAAGTGCCCTCCTCCATGACCACCACCCCCTTCCCCTTTGCCCCTCCCTCTTCAATGATACTTTTATGTAGATGATATTTGTTTTAAATGCATGCCTCCCAAATATTAAATTCTTTATAAGAATTAGGGTCTCTGGGCACACTGACCAAAAAAACCTTTCCCTCAGCTACATCCCAAATGTCAGCATGAAAGTAAACAGTTCCCCAAATGGGAAGAAGGATATCAAGAGACCAGAGATTTTCATAAATTTCTGAAAGATGGAAGGTGGATAAAGTAAAGTAGACATTGCTATCCAGGGCTAATAGAAGAACAGTTGAAGGGGGAAGTCATGCTTCCTGACAATGGAACACAAACTTGTGTTGGTTTGGGAAACTAGGAGGAAGAAGAGGGTCAGAAAATGAGGTGATTTTTTTGAAGGATGAAGAAGCTGGGAAATTATAGCATGATTGGTGTAAGTTCCTGAAACTAAAGAATATTTTCAGATTGAAAGGGCCCACTGAACCCTAAGCAGCATGACTGAAAAAGATCTAGACAGATTCTCTTGAGATTCTAGGACATTATGAAAAAGAAAAGATCCTAAGAGCTTATCATGAGAAATAAAAATAGATTTCCTATAAAAGAATAAGAATCAACTTGGTATCAACTTTTTAAGACACTAGATCCTAGGAAAAAAGCATCCTTCAATGCTTTCAAAGTTCTGAGAAGATATGTTTTTAACCCTTATGCCTTTAAACCAAAGATGAGCATAAAATAAAGACATCTTTAGGCATGCAATGATTCAGACAGTTTATATCCAACATACACTTTTAGAAAAAACTACCTGAGGATATACTTAAGGAAATAGAAAAAAAATTCTAAGGTTGCCTGTGTGGCTCAGTCAGTTAAGCATCTGACTCTTGATTTTGGCTCAGGTCATGATCTCTCCATTCATGAGACTGAGCCCTATGTCAGGCTCTGTACTGATATCATATAGACTGCTTGGGATTCTCTCTCTCCTTCTCTCTTAGCCCCTCCCCCACTAGCACTCTGTCTCTCCCAAAATAAACAAACAACAACAAATTCTATATATATATATATATATATATATATAATTTAGAAGAGAGGATAAGTGTAAAAGTCAACAAGCAATGGATTTAAGAGTGTAGTGAAAAAATATCCCAGAATGGTAGTTATGTAGTGGGAGAGCAGTCAATCAAAATTAGAACATATGACCAGAGTCGGGGCCTGAAGAATATCTTCCAAAGACCACAGATGTCCCATAGCAATTAATGAATACATTGGATAAAATTAATAATGAAGTAGAAATGTAAGTATTCTTTGGTCAACAAGAAAAATAAAGCAGTCACAAACTTTAAGAAGTATAAAAGCTGGGCAAAAAAGTAAAAATTCTAATATGAAGCAATATAAAATGTATCATGTTTTTGAACAATTGTTGGGGAATGAATTTGACCTTTATAATTGGAAAATTCTCCATGGAATACCATAGATCTAGTGACATAGAATTGCATCTCCTGCTTTAAGAATTTGATCACATTATTTTATTTTGCAATTAATAATATTTATATAATCATAATTTTGTAGTTGTCACTTATTGGATTTGTTATTATAGTCTATCTGTATAGAGAAAAGCATAAAACTAAATTATAATTAGAAAAGGGAATGCACATGTTATAAACTTTCATAATATAAATATAATTACATACCTGATAAGCTTGGAGGTTTATGGGTGAAAGAATAGGGCTACTAATGTCCTCAATTTTTGTGTAATATATTTTAAGTCACTATGTGAAGTTGACACATTAAGAAGAAAGACCACAGTTAAAGAGACTGATACTATTAAATGTTGGCCTGGATACTGAAACTTTTATACACTCTCATGGAAGTATCCTTTGGAACTACTACTTTTGGAGAACTGTTACTGACACGTAACATATACATATCATATGACTCAGCAATTGCACAGCCAACAAAAATGCATAGTACATGACCCAAAAGGTGTGTACAAGATTGGTTGTTGCAATACTATTCCTACAAACTTAAGACTGGAAACAACTCAAATATCCCTTAACAGGTGAATGGATAAATATGTAATGACATTTAATGGCATACTGTGTGGAATGAAAGAACATGCAGTGAAATAGATGAATATCACAAACATAAAATGGAATGAAAGGAGATAAACATAAAAAAGTAGATGACTGATTGGTTAAAAGGTTCAAAAATGCTCATCAAGATAATTGTGGAGACAGGCAAGGGATTTAGTGGATGCTGGCACTGGTCTGTTTTTCTGAGCTGTGGTTCCATGAGTGTGTTTACTTTGTGAAAACTCATCTAGCTTTTCCTTTTGATTTGTGCACTTTATGTGTATAGGACATATTCCAATAAAAAGCTTGTTTTAAAAATCCAAAGTGGTAGGTACATTATTTACATTCCACAAGGATGAGTTATCAAAAAACTAATGATAACTACCAAAACAGAGAGGAGGAAAAAGGAAAGCGAAGACTGTCTAAGTAAAACAAATGTCCCTCTTTCATAGGCGACATTGACCAATACTGCTCAAAATTGACAAGAGAAGAAATAATAACATTTACTTTGGTATTTTCAGAAATTTGGAGACTGAAACAATAAAAAAAAATGTTTCCTATTGAAGCATAGGAATGAGGATGAGAAATAATGAAGGAAGGAAGCTTTTACTTTTCATCGTTTACTCTTCTTCACCATTAACATTAAACATAGAAAGACAAAACAAAATTAATATTAACATTATTAATAATAACACTACCACTTATTTCATGCTTACTATTATTGAAATACAGATGCAGATGCGGCACTTACCTTATTTCAATTAAATTTTCATACTTGATGTTCCTCACATTTATTGGGATGGAATTTATTAACCCAGGTATAATGGTATAAGCTAAACAACACGATAACCAATTATAATACAAAAGACATAAAACACTCAGAAAGAAAAATGTTCTGCTACTGAAGATAATGTTCATTATAGTAAGGCACATTTATTTGCCTTTGAGCTCCCTAGCAGTCAAGGAGGAAAAAATAAGTTTTTATTGTGTTTCTAAATCTCTAAATCTTTAAAAAATTTTGAGAATCAGTACTTGACAACAAAGCCTAGCAAAATTGTACATTATAAATGTTTATTTAATGTATATTAGATACTGGCATGCCAGAATGGCTCAGTTGGTTAAGTGTCCCACTCTTGGTTTGGGGTGAGGTCATGATCTCACAGTTCGTGAATTTGAGCCCTGCATCAGGCTCTGTGCTGTCAGTATGGAGACTACTTTGGATTCTCTCTCTCTCACTCTCTCTCTCTCTCTCTCTCTCTCTCTCTCTGACCCTCCCCTACTTATACTCTCTCTCTCAAAACAAATAAATAAACTTTAAAAAAATTTTAATGTATATTAGATACACTATGTTATGGCAAAAAGAGAGAAGAGTTATTTTAAAAACTCTTCCCTTTACTGACTAACTGTAAAACCTCAAGTGTTGATATGATATTATGATGCAGGGAAGTAATTTCTTCAGGGAATGTGGGTAGTAGAATCTGGACATATTGATTTTGGGAGCATTTCCCAACCTTTATTCCTCAGAAAATTAATTATGCTACATAGTAATAGTCCATCAAAAATGGATTCAAGAAATGGAAAATGCAACAAACTGTAACCTCCCTTTTGTAGATCCAAAACTATATTAGCATATTAAAAACCCTTAGAAGTCCAAGAAGTAATAAAGCTAATTAATTTTGTTTAACCCAGTATTTTCCCAGTGTATTTGATAATGGGGCCTTTTTTCAATACTAACACTGCAGAAACCAGAGTTTGGAAAACATTAGTTTCCCTCAATTCAGATTGGAGCACAGTCAACATAGAAGCCCCATCATTAGTGAGTCCTTAGACAGTACCTTCCAAAACTGGTTGTTTCAAATATAGTCTTGGCAGGTACTGAAAGGTGAATTTTCCAAGAATTGCTTCAAGTGCCAGTATTTTCTGGCATATGTTTATAAAACTATGATTAGAGTTTAGAAATACAGAAAGCATAGTTTGTGTCCTATTGCAAAACCTTCCTAAGGTCTGACAAATTCTGTCCTAGACATAGGCCTCCCACTTTGACACAAAAATAACTACAGAAATGTCTGCAGCGAGATTAAATTCCCTCCCCCACCCCCACATCTCCACAGTGAAGAACTTCTACGTTTTGAACCTGTCATTTCAAATCAATTCTACATAACCTCTAAATTCTGTGCCATGAAGCAAGAAAAAGTTGATTTAAATTCCTAACAGTTAAAAAGCACCTATTATAAACTGACCAACTGACTCTCATACACTGTCTAGTTTTCAATACAACTGCTTCCTGAGGAGCCTGGCAAGTTACGTTCTCTACAAAGTATGCACCCCTTCCCTGGAGAGCTGAATGAGTAAATCTTGTGTTTGGAAGGGTGGGGGGTTCAGTTTTTCATTTGTGTATTAAGGAATGCCTGCCAAGTATACATATTTGATCATAAGTATATATTATGCTGAATTCTTTATAGCAATAATTAATCAATACATCCTGATAATAAAACAATGGCATACAGTCATCTTTCAATTTGTTAGGACCTATGGGCATAATTCCAGTTGAGCACAAAACATTATCAAGTTATCTTGATAAAGGTTAACCAGAAAGGGGATACTGCACCATTTAGCATTAGAACTTAATCTGTCAAACAAGCATTCTTATCCACACTGATTCTGACAGTAGTATTATGGCATACCCTTTGAAAACGCTTTAATAGTCTGGGCTTTAATCCAAGAGTGTACAGCTTGACTTACAGATAGTTCCTGTTTATAGAATTAAAGGCAAAAAAGATCAATGAACATGACAAAAAGTCTTACCTCATCTTAGTGTGCTAAAGCAAGGGTAGAACAGTAATTAGCCATGGAAAACTGGTTCCTTAATGTAAGACAGTAGATTGAGGGACCCAGACTTTCTTTCCTTTTTTTTTTAATGAAGAAAATGAGTCAAAGTTTTGCACTTTGAGTGAAATGTAACGTGGTTTCCCACTTTGAAAGGAGAGCCCGCCATGAAGCAGTTATGCCAAAGAAAGTCATTACAGTAAGTGGCCTGACAGAGAAGACACAGCCACATGGGACAGAAATTTAGTAATTCTTGGAGTAAGGGGTGTATTCCTGAGATCTTTTAGAATATTTAGGTAAGTGCTAACAATTTTTAAAGAGTTTTTTTTTTATTGGTTTGGTTAGTTTGGTTTGGCTTTCGGTAGGCCATAAAATGTGGGAAAAGCATCATGAAGTAATTGACCTGGTCGTCTAAAGAAACATGTGAGCCTGCTCTGCCTCCTGAAGACCTCTTTGCTCAAATTACAGTGCATAAGAATTGTGTCAGCCAGAGGTAGTTTGCAGCAATTTATTAGAACCCTTCCCCTGCCCCAAAGGAATATATTACTCTGAAAAGATTTGAAGTTAAGTGGCTTATGCACGATTTCCTCCATACTGTGTTTAACTTGTATAGACTTTTGTTGGGAGAGTAGATGGGGATCTGGGGAGGGAACCTAGAGAGGAGGAGGGAAAGGGAGAAAGCAGGACTCCTGCCTCCAGCAGAGAGTGAAATGGAAAAGAACATCAAGATTAGTAGATATTATTTAGCCCTAGTTAGAGGGAAAACCTCTCCAGAAGAATGTTTAAAGTGGACTAAATCCAGATCTTTCTCAGCGTGGTTCCTTATTTGAAACATAGAAAAATGAACATGTTTTGGGTGATTGTTTTCTTAAATCTTCCAAAAGTGATATGCAATTAATGTCATTTTACATGCATAGGAGTATGACTATCTTAGAATATTAGATCTTGAATCTCTTACTGAACCCAGAGTGAGAAAGGTGCATTGTGACTTAGGGGAAGGAACAGATCCTTGCTTTATGTAAATCTTACCTGGCCAGAATTTTACTGTTCAACTGACACAGATGGTGACATCTTGGAATAGTTATATGAAGTGCGAAAGATTAATTTTAGGATGAATTTTATTTAAGTTATCTCAAAGGCAGAGATGGAAAGAAAAAGTGCTTGATAGTTATAGAAATAGGACACTGGCCACTGTAAAGGCTTGAGTTGGTACTTGTGAATGCTTAAGGTAAATCCAAATAAGGACTCAGAAAGACATTTGTTTGGGAGGATGAAAATGTATAGATGATCTCATCTTTTTTATTTTTATTTTTAGAGGTAGGGATGGGTGGAGGGAGAGAAGAGAGAGACTCCCAGCAGTCTCCACACCCAGCACAGAGCCTGTAGGGCTCAATCTCATGACTATGGGATTACGGCAGGAGACAAAATCAAGAGTTGGACACTTAACCAAATGAGGCACCCAGGCGCCCCTGATCTCATCTTTCCTATAACTGGAGTGAAATTTTAGATAAAACTGAGTGTAAAATATGTTATGTGGTGTCTGGTATTGAAATAAAGTTTTTCTGAGGTTCAGATAAAGACGATGATGAATTTATTCCAGATGGGGCTTTCCCTAAGTCAATTGTAAACAATAGTGGAGAATGGTTTGTTTTGGTTTCTTTCCCACTCTCCCATTTTTCCCAGAGGCTGACTCGGGTTTCATTTTCACAGGACCCTGTTCTCAGAGCTAGTGGGGTTTTCCTTGTTAGGGATTTTAATTATTTCATCATTCCAGGACTTGACCTTTTACATTGGGAATTTCAAATGAATAAAATCTCCTCAAGATTCAAATCTCCAGAGCTAGAGATTTAAACTCTGGCTAGGTGATACTTGGTACAGAAAGTTCAAATCAGCTACATAGGTTGCTTCCTACTCTTTTTTTTTTAATGTTTTTATTTATTTTTGAGATAGAGAGAGACAGCGTGAGCAGGGGAGGGTCAGAGAGAAAGGGAGACACAGAATCTGAAGACAGGCTCCAGGCTCTAAGCTAGCTGTCAGCACAGAGCTTGACACGGGGCTAAAACCCATGAACCGTGAGATCAGGACCTGAGCCGAAGTTGGACGCTTAACTGACTGAGCCACCAGGTGCACCTGCTTCCTACTCTTAAGGGCAATTCTGCTTTCAGATTATGATATAGAAGCCATTTTCCCCCAAATATTACTCAATTTCTGTAAGTCGTGAATTTTTTAATCACAGCTATAAACTTGAACATATTTCTATGTTTCTATTTATCTGCATTTTACACTTATTTTCCTAAAAATTATAGCATCCATTTCAACTTCAATACTTATGTGTGTTCAGAGTATAACTATTGACTTACATAGAGAGATCAGATGATGTATCTATGTATAATCTGTAATATATACACATATATGTAATACATATGTATATAATTTATACAAATTTATGAATACACATGCATACACACAAAACATGTACACACAAATGTATTGGACACTCTGCAAAAATACACTTACTTTCTCCATACCTGAACAGCCACTACTGTAAAGGGCATGGTCCGTATCTTACTCCTCTCAGTATCCCCAGCACCTAGCAAAATGCCCAGAAGATATCAGGCCATCAATAAACATAAATATGTAAATAAATAAAATTGAATTTATGATAAGTTAATAACAGCATCTATTCACGCCTCTTCCCAGAACACAGAAATGTGTTAGAACATATTACAATATGAAATAGTGGGCTGAAAATGGCTTATATGAAATATATATGAATGTGTTTTATAAAACCTCATATAAATATTATATAGTGCTATGTTCCTATAAAATATAAACATTTGAAGTATTATAATTGTACAATATAAATATATTTTTAGTACTAGTCCCTGGATTAATAATAAGAAATTGATACTAGGTCATTATCCAGGAATAAGTTGTTGATTTAAAATATCAATGAGGATAATTCGTATATTTAATTACTTTTCTTTCTTTCTGTATCTTTTCAAGCAGCATTCAATGTTTATCCATGACACAGGAACAATTTGATAAATATCCTAATACTAGGATGTTCCCATTCCTTTCAATATGTAAGCACATCATTATAATAGGTGGTGTGGTCTGTTACGCTATTGATCTTATTTTAGGGTATGACTGCTAGAGGTTATTTTAGTAGAATTAAGGTTTGAAGATATATGAGGACAATTCTAATGAGGACACAGTGTTGACTCTTTTGCCCACTGTTTGCCCACTGTTGCCAAAGATGGCCAACAGTTCACCAGAGAAAAGTTGGGCTCAGGCTATTGAATAGTATGCAGCTTAGATACCAGCATGAAAATCATAAAAGAAAAATTAGATAGCTTAGGTTTTTTTCCTCCAGAGCAGCATGAATATTGATTTATTTTGATGGCTATTCTTGTACAGCAAACAGAATCATTTTAATAGTAAAAGAACCCTTTGTTTATTTTGTGTGTAGAACCTGTGTGTTAACTTGAGATATATTTGAGGAATTTATACTATGGAAGACCATTTTTCTGGTCTAAAAGCAAGGTAGAGCTTTGTTTTCTTTTCCACTAGAGAGATTTTACAGGAGAATTGCATGGCAACAATTCACCAAGAGTTAACAGTTATTGAGCCTCTAGTGAGTATACAGAACAAAGCTGGGTCCTTCAAGGAATATATCTTTTAAATATCCATGTTTAGAGCACATACTAGATACACTGTCAGAATGAACAACCATTTGAAAAGAGAAATAATTGTGTTCTTAGATTGAATTCAGTAGACATATATAGTTTATATTAAATTAGAATTTATACAGAGACTGGTACATGTGTTCTTTTTTAGTAGCTTATAAAATGGAAATAATACATTAATTTCACATCCTCAAGGTTGTGTGACACTGTGTTACATGCCTGTGTAAATGTGGCTTTTTATAAATCTTTTGTTTTGAAGGTTATAAAGCAAAGTTGCTTTTAAAATGTTGGGGTGCCTAGGTGACTCAGTCGGTTAAGTATCTGACTCTTGATTTGGCTCAAGTCATGATCTGAAGGCTCATGGGTTCGAGTCCCCCATCCACTCCATGCTGACAGTGCAGAGTCTACTGGGGATTCTCTCTCTCCCTCTCTGCCCCACACCTCTCTTTCTCTCTCAAAATAAATAAACTTTTAAAAAAGCAATGTACAATCACTTCATTAATTAATTCACAAGTATTTACTGAGCACCTACTAAACGTGAGATAAAGTTCTGGGTGGTGGGGGTTTATACAACAGTGAACAACACAAGTGTTGTCCCTGAATCTGTGGAGCTTTTCTCATGGAAGAGTCAGATAAGAAACAAATATACAAATAAATGTATACTCTTAGTGTTATGCAGAAAGTTAAAGGAGGATGTGGGGTTAGAGAGGGAAGGAAAAGGCCCTATTTGAGGTAGGATCGTCAGGGATGGCCTCTCTGATGAGATGACATTGAAAGCCCTACAAATATCTGTCCAGGGGAAGAGTGTTCTGCATAGAGGGAAGAGCAACTACAGAAGCCCATAGGTTGGAATAAGCTTGGTGTGTATGTCTCATCAAGGGCACGATATTGTTAGAGCACAGTAAGCAAAGCAAAGAGTTCAGGAGCTCTTTTTCAATGGTGGATTTTAAGTTAATTACTTATACTCATATGTAATCCCCAATCCAAGATGCTCCACAGAGGTATAGGTCGTAAGAATACAAGACTACACATTTAGTTAGTACCATACTTCCTGGGTTTTTTTTACATATACAAGGATGATTTCTTTTTTTCTTTTTTTCTTTCCTTTTATTTCTTTTTTTTTTTTTTTTTGAGAGAGAGAGAGAGAGAAAGCACAAGCAGGGGAGGGGCAGAGAGAGGGAAGAGAGAGGATCCCAAGCAGGCCCCATGCTGCCAGGACAGAACCTGATGTGAGCTCGAAATCATAAACTGTGACACGATGACCTGAGCCAAAACCAAGAGTTGGAGGCTTAACCAACTGAGCTACCCGGGTGCTCCTACAAGGACCATTTCTAGTTGCAAAGAGAGCCTTTAGCCAGATCCAGATCCACAGTCAACATAGAGTGTATTAAGTTCTTTTTTTCTTTTAGTGTTTCATTTATTTTTGAGAGAGTGCAAGCAGGGGAGGGGCAGAGAGAGTGGCCCAGAGGATCCGAACGGACTCCAGGCTGACAGCAGTGAGCCCAAGGTGAGGCTTGATCTCACAAATCATGAGATCATGCCTGAGCCAAAGTCGAATGCTCAACTGATCTGGCTCAAGCTAAGCACCCTGACTGAGTTAAGCTCTTAAAGTAATTTGCTAATTGATAGTGTCAATAATCATGTGCATTGTTCCCATTGTTGTTCTTAATATTTTTTGTCTCTAACCACTCTGGGTTTTTTTCTGTATTAATATGCCAATCAAAAATTCTTCATCATATGTATTAATTATTTATGTACCATTCAATTCATTAGTAAGTACCTTTTAAAATTAAGAATTTGCCATCCCAGGAGTTTATCAGCAAGGAATCCCCTTTCTAGGATGAGAGAAGACGGAAAACTACTCACTTATATAATTGAAAATATCTTTTGTTTCTGTAAGAGCCAAAATTTAAATTGAATCCCCAAAACAAATGACTTTTTGAAATTATATAAAAGTAAACCTTACAATCACCGAAAACAGAGTTCCTCCTGTTTTCTCAAAGATATGGCTATCATGCTTTGTTTATTGTCTTTGTCTTATCTTTTATCTTAATCTATGAGGATTTTATTAGTTTATTTTGAAATGTTTATTTTTGAGAGAGAGAGAGAATGAGCGGGTTAGGGGCAGAGGGAAAGGGAGACAGGATCCTAAGTGGGCTCTATACTCACAGCAGAGACCCCGACATGGGGCTAAACTCTCAAACCACAAGATCATGACCTGAGTCGACATGTGACTGACTGAGCTACCCAGGAGCCCCAAGATTTTATTAATTTTTATTGCAGTTTGTCACATGTTAAATATAGGGAGATCTCTTTAAAATGCAGCATAAGAAACTGTTATAGCTGGAAATAAACCTGCTTAAACTCATATAAACATGGGATGAGGGATGTACAGCTCTTAGAATCTGCTCCTCCTCCATTTCTAAGCTTGGAAAATAATTGCTTTCTAACCAAAGACTATTTTTCCTTAATAAAAATAATTGTCTATTGATGTAAAGGGACCTGAAGGGACTAATTCATCTGAGCAGAATATTGGAGCAAAGCTCAAATAAAGTATCATTTTCAGCCACAAGGACTCCCCACTTAGAACCTTACGCCTCCTCATCCCCACCACCTTTTCTAGTGCTGTACTCTGTCCAGCCCTGAAGATTGGGCACCAAAGTGACTCCCAGGGACAGAAGTGTTCTGCTTCCCTGGGAGTCCTCCTGAAGTCTGAGAGTGACATTTCCTGGGGCTCAGACCCCACACGGACAGCTCCTCATTTTCCTCCTTCCAGGGCCCTTGCTGGTAATGAATCCTTGCCTTAGAAATTGTTATCAGGGGCGGCTGGGTGGCTCAGTCGGTTGGGCTTCTGACTTCGGCTCAGGTCTTGATCTCATGTTTGTGGGTTTGAGCCCCACGTCGGGCTCTGTGCTGATAGCTCAGTGCCTGGAGCCTGCTTTGGACTCTGTGTCTCCCTCTCTCTCTGCCTCTCCCCTGCTTGTGCTCTCTTTCAAAAATAAATAAACATTAAAAAAAAAAAAAGAAATTGTTATCAGAGAGTCGTCTCACAGCATTGAGCATGACAACTTGATGAGGCAAATCTGCCACAGCTAGAGTTAAAAGGAAGCATTCCCACATTTTCTTATTTAAAAGAAAATCATACAAATTTCAATTTTTAGAATTAATATATGTGCTGATAACAAGTTCTGCTAGAGGTATGACGGCTTCTGTTGGGGGCAGTCTAACAGAGAAAATGGAGATTGAGTTTCCTGGCAACTGACTTCCACCCAGGTCCTGATCTCATGGTTTGTGAGCAGCAGGAGCCCCACACCGCAGAGCCGCTTCAGATCCTCTGTCCTCCTCTCTGCCCCTCCCCCACCTCTCAAAAATAAATAGAACATTAAAAAAAGAAGAAGGTTTCCAGATTATTAGGGAGGGTTTTCTATTGGGATGAACGCTGTGCGAAAATAAATACTAAAAAGCTAACGTTCATTTCTTTACAGTTCATGTAAAAACATTGCATTCTAAAAGTACCTGAGAAGAGAGGGTTGGGTTGCTCACTGAAATGCCAACAGAATCAAGGTGTTTAATATTTATGTAGTAAATAACCAAGTGCCACTCCCCACGACCTAGGCTGTCTGACCAGGACACACCGTTTGTATATACCATTGTGCGTTAAACATCCAAGGATATAGGCTTCACTTTTGCAAAGAAATGTGTTTTCTCCAATTTTGTGTGAAACACTAGGCCCTATCAGTCCATCTCTGTTTTTTCCCTCTTTCTCAGAGGCTAGGATACAGTGAACTCTTTCCTGCTGTAAGAAAAACAACAGTGCAAGCAATAATCCTTGGCCTTGGTGTCGGAACGGCGATGGGAAAGGGTGGAATCATGCAAGAACCTTATGGCCTATTTATTTATTTTTTTTTTGTATCTGAATTTTTAAAAATTTTTAAATAGTTTATTGTCAAATTGGTTTCCATATAACACCCAGTGCTCTTCCCCACAAGCGCACTCCTCCATGACCATCACCTCTTTTCCCCCCTTCCCCTTCAACCCTCAGTTCGTTTTCAGTATTCAATAGTCTCTCAAGTTTTGTGTCCCTCTCTCTCCCCAACTCTTTCCCCCTTCCCCTCCC
>NC_043709.1:48301808-48321607 GCF_006229205.1 Suricata suricatta
TATATATATATATATATATATATACCACATCTTCTTGATCACTCATCAGGTGATGGACATTTAGGCTCTTTCCATGATTGGGCTATTGTTGACAGTGCTGCTCTGAACATTGGGGTACACGTGCTCCTATGAGGGACTCTATGAGGGAAACCTTACAGCCTATTTAAAAGTGACTGCAGCCACTCACCTTGATTGTTGTCAGGCAGAAGTATAAGGCAGGCATTGTCAGATACTTAGATGTTGCAATAAAAGTCAAGTATCTATCTTTTTTTAATTGGGAAATCTCACAATTTAAAAATGTTGATTCTATTAAAAAATACTGTGTTGGTTAATAAAGTTGACTTACAGTTCAGATTCACCTGTGGTTGTCCTTTCCCAAGCTGTGCCTTGCATACTTTACAGCGAGAAAAGGGCAGGGAGGAAGAAAGCTTTGTTCATTCATGTGGCAAACATTCATGGACTGTGCCGTGAATGGTGCTATGAGACTTTCAAAGACAAGTAACACAGGGTCATTGCACTCAAGAACTCAGAGACGACTGGATGCCTTGTCCTAACCTGGAAAATAAAGCTTCACTCACAGTTCAATTATTTTCTTTATGTTAGTAGGCTTCAAATCAGCACCTTTAGTCTTAATCTTTACCTGACCCTCAGTATGTCTAACCTCTTTCAAATATGATATATCAATAAACTAGATCTACCTGTATCAACATCAGTACACGTTTAAAGCATAATAGTGAGAGAAAAAAATAAAAAGATTGCAAAAAATATGCAGAATGATTTTATGCAGAATTTTAAGGCACAGAAAACAGTAGTATATATTATAGGAGCATCCAATTAAAGGAAAAGTATAAAAACCTCCACAGCTGAAGGATAACAACACCCAGTTGGGGATAGTGTTTGCCTCTGGGGAAAGAAAGAGGGAAATGAGATGGAGATGGTGGTCTGGAGTTGCATCTGGAACACTTTATTTCTTTAAAAATATCTGATGCAGTTTTGCTGAAATGTAAACATTTGTTAAATCTTGATGCTGGGCGGTAAGGCATCCCATGTTTTCTCCATCTTCCTGCTTATAATAAAATAAGAATGCTTAAAAATAAAGTAAGAATGTAAAATACCAACACCACTAAATTAGATTTTTCTCTTCTCTCCTGAGGGAATGCCTTTTCTAATTTTCACCATTGCGTTAGTGGCACTAGCCTCCCAGACTTGAAATATTTAAATTTTCCTTCTTGTTTATCCCCAGTGGCTAACCCAATCTGTTACTTATGAAATCTACCTTCAAACCATCTCTTTCCATCTTTATTGGATCATTATGGCACATACATCATTTTTTAACATCTTAACCACTCTCACCACCTCCTGAAATGTCTGGTGACTGTCACATTCCCTCTCTATTCCTTCCTGCACAATGCTGTTGCCTCCTTGATCACATCTTTGCCTGCTCCCATTGTTCACAAGTCACATTAACTTCTCTTCCTGGTGCTTGGACGTCACCATAGTTTGGCCCCATCTCAAAATATAAAGCATGTCATCTTTCCCACAATTCCAGCTTCTCTCATCAACACTCCAGTGACTCCTAGAACACAAGCACCATTCCAAATTCAGTCACTTCCATGGTTTTGCATATGTGTCTCTTCCTCACAAAATGCCCCTTCCTTTTCTGCTTTTCCAAAATGTCTTCCTGCAAGTCTGATTCAAATTCCACTGCTTCTGTAGGATTTGACCTATGTCTTTGTCCTTATTATATTTTTGACATGGATTGTCTTCACTATGGTATATTATTCTTCTTGTTTGCAATTCCATCTTAGTTGAAGGTTTTGCTTTGGTTATTGTTGTTTTGGTTGTTTTGATTTTTTCCCCCCTTTTCCTCAAGATCGCCTCTCCTCGTCCCAAATTCTTATAGTTGTCTTTCTCTGTCCTCCTGGGTTCAATTACTGAGAAGCTGGTTTTTATAGGGACTGTGTCTGAGAGAGTTTAAATCTAGAGCTGAGAATTGGTGCCTTGTAGTTCTGCTCCTTCCCTTCTCCCCAACCAACTGGTGATCACAGTCCTGAGCAGTGGTCACAGCATTTTCAACCTCTGCTCACTGGCTGCCCCAGCTCGCTGTCTCAGGTGATGATCCTATGTCCTTAGACATCCTGCATCCATGAACTTTTAGTGTCCATTCACGCTGATTCTGTGTGTATAGTCTGCATCCAGTCCTAGCTCACTAGGCCACCCCACTATCCACCCAGTGGTGTACATTTCAGTTCAAAGTTCAGAGAAATACTTGTCTAAGTGTGGCCATGCTTGCTTAGCTTTGTTTTAAATTTCCATTGCTATGTGTTTTGTATGAGTGGGAGAAACAATTCTCTTGGAGAGGTCTCATGGTAAATCTGCCACATTCTTTTTTTCTTTTAATATTTCTTTACTTACTTACTTATTGAGAGAGAAACAACATGAACAGGGTAGGGGCAGAAAGAGAAGGAGAAAGAGAATCCCAAGCAGGCTTCATGCTGACAGCATGTGGGGCTCAACTTCACAAACCGTGAGATCATGACCTGAGCCGAAATCTGTCCCTTAACCGAATGAACCACCCAGACACCCCAAATCTGCCACATTCTTACAGCAAATAGTTTCTTCCTTTAGGTCAAGCATGGGTCAGTAATTTTCTGGGTTCGATATACTCTCGGTGACATAAATGCTGACATACCAAGGTGTGTAAGAAGCTGAAGAAAAGGTAGTATTGGGAGAAAGCTTCTACTACATCAGATTAGTAAATGAAGGAAGTGCTAATCCAGAGATGGTAGATGGTTCTGTTCTGTTTCCCAAATTAGTATTCACTCTAGGTGATACTTTTAGGAGATAGGTGAGCTAGTACAAAATTGTTAAATACTCTGTGAAAACATGAGCTGTTCAGCTTATAGGGGTACCTAAAGTTTATAAAGCACCTTGCTTTAGTAGCTTGGTGTTTGGCAAAACAGATGGTTGGAATATTATAATAGTAGTTAGATTGATTATGTTAATACTTGTGGGGAAAGAGATTTGTGGAGCTTTTTAATTCTGTTTTAAATTTGGAAATTCAGTGAATATTATATGTGGAAACAGAACCTGTGATCTAGGCTCACTATCCAGTAGTCCAGGGACCTAGGTCATACCAGGAGTAGCAAAGCCATCACGCATTTCTGAGCCGCAACTCATCTGGCACGATATAATTGTGTGCACAATAAAAATGATCCAAGAACAACCAAATTAAAAACTTCAGTGTTGGAGTTTTTGTAAATACTCTTCTTTGCCTCTGGAATCTGTCAAGTAAAGCAACTGGTGTTTCTACTTCGTAGATCAAACTGGAGATGAAAAGCTTGTAGCCTGTTTTATAATCCTCATCTATGCCTTTCTCCCATTTGTGAGGCATACCTAGGCCCTAAAGAAAGTTCCAAGTAAGAGCCTCTGAAGTGGAAATCTTTCATCAGATGCTAAGAGGAAAGGCTAGACTTCTCATTAGTCAAACCAGGTTTGGCTGCACAGGGGAGAAGCCCGTGGAGAGATAAGGGCACATCAGCTCACCCACGAGATACTCTGCCCAGCACCCTCTGGACAATGCTCCTCTCATAGACTCCGCTCGGTGACACCTCAACACTACTTGCCCAGTACCAACTGCTGAATCTCAAACTCACGTGTCTCTCTCCCACTATATTAGAATCTCTACAAAGTCAAAGGCATCTCCAACATTTCCTCCTTGTTCTCTATAAGGCTTCCATATAGGAGTAGTGAAAACAATTTGTTTCACCTCATTTGATTTTGCATTAAGAAATGTTTTCCATTTTTTCCAAAAGGTGGAATACTTCTCTTCCATTCACTTGAAACATACCACCCAGCACCCCCTTTACTTCCTAGTGTTTTAACTTTTCTCACAGTAGTTTCCAGGTGCCACCACCTCTGCTGAGAAAACCCTTAAAACACAGACCGTGGTATAGTAGAAAGTAGATCTGGGCCAGACCTTTCCTGATTCTAGTATTTTTAACTTAATAAAAACAATATATTCAGAGGTGATGGATGATATTTAGTTTAGAAAGCATGAGTAAAAACTCCCCTTTCCTCCTCCTTACAATTATGTCCATTGAGATTTCCAGCAAGCAAAGGAATTTTTTCCTCATTACCTAATATAGTAAAATTCCACTTAACATGTTGCCAGTGTGCCGGTGAATAGTTACAGGCCTACAGACATAATCCTAATGTGATTGTTTGCTGTTTTCCCCCCAATTAGTCATGGTGTATTAAAGTGAATAAAATCTTTTAAAGTCTTTTGGCAGCTATTTTTGCAGAAGTGCTCACATCCACATTAAAAGAACAATAATTGTGAGTATCCTAATTTAGAAATAAAGAGAAATTGAAAATGTTTTGGGGAAGGGGAATCCACTAAATGACATAGGGAGAAAAGCAGTCCCTAGAGCAGCACATAATAACTCTTAAAGCTTAAGATTTAGGAAATAATTTAAGTTTTGCTGATGCCTCTCCTCCAGCCTCAGGCTTCCTGGGCTCTACAGAAGATTCTAGGATGTGGAATAAACCAAGTATCGATCCTGCTTTGGGATAATCCTTTCATCTATGGGATGTGAATTTAAGAAGATTAATGGATACAATGAATGAAATTCTAGGTTTCTTATTTCAGAGCTTATTATTCTAAAGTTGCTACACCACTGCTTGACTGGGCAGGGTAGAGTCCTCTAAAATCACAAAATACAGGTATCCCAATGGGAAATGAATGTTCTTGCAGGAAGACCTATCACACGTAGGTAATATATACTAACACACACGAGGCATTCACAGTAATAACTGCAGACTGTTTACTGAGCACTTCCCATGTGTACTAGGCACTTTTTTTTCCCTCTTTCTATGTACCATTTACTGTAGATACAGTAAAGAACAAGACCCACATGGCCTCTGTTTGTGTTAAGCAGTTTTTTAAAAACATTTTTATGTCTTTATTTTGAGAGACAGATACAGAGAGCGAGCTGGGGAGGGGCAGAGAGAGAGAGAGGAAGACACAGAATCTGAAGCAGGCTCCAGGCTCTGAGCTGTCAGCACAGAGCCCAATGCAGGACTCAAACTTACAGACTGTGAGATCATGACCTGAGCCAAAGTCAGGCGCTCAACCAACTGAGCCACCCAGGTGCCCCAATGTGTTAAGCATTTTTTAAGTGTTACCCATAGTATCCCCTTTAGCCCTTATATCAGGGCTGGGAGTTGGTTATTGTCACCATTTTAGAGATGAGAAAGTTTAGAGACAGAGAAGTTTAGTTGTTTGCCCAAAGGCTTGCTGCTCAATGTGAAACTGATGAGTGTGGTTCCTTATGTATATAGGGGTTACCAGATGGGTTTGTAAAAGAATGTGACACAACATCGCAATAAGCTGTTAGTCTAAAATATTACATGGGCCAGTTTATGGGTCTGCTCATCGCATACCCTGTACCAAATTAGTAGCAGACAAACCTCAAAGAGAGTATTCTTCATCTGTAAAGTCCTATGTGTTTCAAACACTGGTTTCTTCTCTAATTCTTTCTCATTAATTAAGATCAGCCTGCGGTTTAAAATCTGTGTAGTTGGGGCACCTGGATGTCTCAGTTGGTTGGGCATCTGACTTCGGCTCAGGTCATTATCTCACGAGCCATGAGTTCGAGCCCCACGTTGGGCTCTGTGCTGACAGCTCAGAACCTGGAGCCTGCTTCTGATTCTGTGTCTCCTTCTCTCTCTGCCCCTCCCTTGCTTGTGCTCTGTCTCTCTCTGCTTCTCAAAAATTAAAATAAACATTAAAACTTTTTAAAATCTGAATAGTTAATAATAGTAGCGCTATGTGCAAGCTAGCCTTCAAAGAAGGTATTACTTGTCACAGTGTCTGGTGGTTAAGGTAATATATGCAGTTTTTCCATTAAGCCCTTTGTACTGAGAAAACTTAAGGTGCATTGCAGTGACTATATTGTACTAAAATTCAAATTCTGAAGCATAACATGTTTTACAGCTTGATCTTTGAGGGCTCAAAGTTCCATCAGAATCAGACTGACACCAGAGAAGATAGTGTCTCTCTAGTAAAATACATCTTATTTGCTTACTTAATTTCTTGGACAAAGCTTATAAGATTAAGGAATATTTCTGTCCTGATGCTTCTTGTCTCCCTCAAGTGTCCTGAGACATAGCTGACATAGATGGACTCTGGCTAGTAAGGTATCCCATTGGCCAGATGACCCAAGCAGATTTGCAAAAGCACTAATCCATCAGCTAACTTCAGCTGGGGTACAAATCTCTGGTTGCTACAATGGTGAGGTCAGATACTGTCCATTGGATTTTTAGCTAACTGCCATGATGCAGAAGGAAGGAGTGACCAGGAGAGTTTGTGTCTCTTTTACTCAGCCATGCTTGGGGGAAGACAGGCCCATGGTGGACATGGAGACGTGGTGGAAACAATATGAGCTTTGAAGCTTTAAGTCTCAGATCTGTTACTCACTAGATCTATTCCCTCAGAGCACTCTAAAAGCTCTCTGTGACTCCGTTTTCCTTTTCTGTAAAATAGGTATAATACATGGCCCTGAAGCTCAGTACTTTGGCCATAACAGTAGAGACTATAGTATTTCCATCCTCTTCTCTCACTACCTGGCCACCCACGAAAATCATATATATTCCTTCATCTCTACATGCATACAGGTTTTTTCTATTTCAGTATCTTTGATTATGTTCTTTCTTCCTTCTGGAAATCTATTTTCCTCATTACTGTGTGTCTGAATGCTACTTCTTTTGCAAGTCCTAGTTTAAATAGTCTGTCTATGATGAAGCTTTTCCCAATTCTATCAAATAGAAGTAAATTTTCTCTTCTCTGTATTCCAGCCACCCTGGGGGGTACTTGATAGCATTAGCATGCCCTTTCTTGGGCTGCACTCATTTATATGCTGCTTTTATCTTTCCTACTGGACTATAAGCTTCTTGTGAGGGAAATCAAGTCCAGTCCATCACTGTATCCCTATGCAGTGCTTAGCATGGTTCCTTACATGTTGGCAGTCAATAATTGTATGTTCAATTGAATTGAATATAGAGAGTAACTGAACTTTGTGCAAATCTCTGGACCTTTCTCCCTGCCCAAGACTGAGGGATTCAGCTTCTTGGACTGAGTCTGATACAACCTGAAGTGATAAGGGAGACAGAGCTAACAATTTTCTCTAGTCCTATTTATAATCTTCTATATGCTTCAAGAATCTGCTGCCCCCTGGTAGATGGATGTACTCTGAGGTTTTATAGATTAAATACATTTTTTAAAACATTATCAAAGAGAATGGAATCAGACCAACTTCAAACATGAAATTGCCAGGGGAAATATACAGACAATCTGCATTTTGTTTGATTTACAGTTAGAAAATTATTGATCCTTTTTTCTTCTCTTAGTTATTGCATATGGTCATCTTGCTTTTCTGGACTACAAGAGTATTCATTCATTTCTTTGCTGAGTCCCCCTATGAGTGAGAAACAGGTGAAAAATCAAGAGAGTGAATTTGCATGTTGCCATGTGTATGATAAAATGGAAGCCACAAAATCAATTTAAGTTTATGACTAGTGCTTACTCACCAGGATTATCAACATGTCTTATACATTGATTTTTCCCTTTATGTTGTTTTAGAAATATGTGATTAGCAAGTTTCCTTTACAGTGTTATTCATGCAATTAGGTGACATAGAAAATACCTTTAAATCTCCAGTTAAAACTGGACTTTGCACTGTAGATGCACATCGGACAGTCTGGTGCTAAAGATTTGCCATAAGTGAACCTCAGAACTAGTGCCACCATGGATGATAATCTCACCAACTCCCTCATCAACTTCTCACTCTCTGTGCATTCAGCCCTTCTCTCATTAAATCCTTGAGTTAATACATTATCCTATTTGCCTAGTTTGTTACTTCTCAGCAGCTACTACTAAACCCAAAGGACTTGATCTTTCAGGACATTTTCATGACTACAGTCACACTGGAATACTTTATAGTGAAAGGAATGTTTTGACTGAAATTGAATTCAACACACATTTGTTGAGCAACTGCCATGGGCTGGAAAGCCTGGGATACCCATCCTTTCCTGATTTCATTTGAGCTTAGAGAGGGAAGAAGACTCATGCTCAGCTGTCATGTAGGTCAAACCATGATAAGTATGAATAGGGAGAGGCAAACACCTAAAGATGAGGAAAGGAAAATCATTAACACTTACTGCATACCATATCTTCTCAGGGATGATATTCAAGACATTTAACAATCTGTCTGGCTAGGCACTGGACAGACAGAACAGACATCAACCATAGCTGGAGCAGAATCCCAGAGCCAGAGACAGTACCCCTTATGTTGTTAAATCATGGGAAGGTCAGGGGGCTTCTGGGTGAAGTGGGTCAGGGTTGGGGTAGCAAGAAGAAGGTGTGTGTTTGTGTGTGTGTGTGTGTGTGTGTGTGTGTGTGTGTGTGTGTGTGTATGTGTGTTGGGGGAATGTCATCTTAAGGGTAGCAGGTTTTGCCAACTATTTTGAAAATCTTTCAATATTTTACCCCTGAGGTGACCATTCTGGTACAAAGCAAAGAAGATCAAACACAGCCACTCTATGACTTAAGTATTGTTAGGCAGAATTTAAAATGAGGAAATCACCTATTAGGGAGAGGATGGAGGCACAGAGCTGGTAAAAGGTAGAACTGAGTTTAACCTACTTGTCCTTCTTTCTAAAGCCCAGTGTCTATAATAGTAACTAATTCATACTTACAAATTCAGAGAAGAAAGAGGAAGATGACCGCGATCATGATTTACAAAGAATGTGCCTATTGAGCTGAGCTTTTAAAATATCAAAAAATACTTTCTCAACTCACTTGAAGAGTATGTGATGTCATGTTTGTTCCATTCCTGGTAAGAATCTTCTTTCTGTTCCTTTTCTATTAACCTTCTTTCCCTTTCTTTCTTCACACACACTTCCTTTAGACAAAAAGTCTTACTCTAGGGTACAGATACAGGCGGACTATGAATGGGCTTCCAGAATCTCAAAACCCATTGTGTTTGTGTCTGCCATTCTACACTTCTGTGGAAAGATAATCTGTAGTTTTTCCCGGGTTCTTTGAGGCCTCTGCATAACTCCATTACATTAGAGAAAACTAAGTGATATTCCACAGATGGAAATATCAGGCATTATGATGTCATGTAATATAACATTCTGAAAATACAATGTATCCACTTGAATTTCAAAGGACTGAAAGTGAGTACTCTCTCTTTGGCACTACTTGTATTGTTATCAAATAAATGGCATTTCCTCTGGCACATACCAGTAAATACTCCAGGCGTTTTAGAGAAATGAGAGACCATGGAACCCAGGCACCATAGCTTGGCAGACATTTCCAGCATGTTCCCTGTGGCTGACATTTAGAGATCACAGGTCATACCGGCAGTTCCAGCACACGTGAGAAAATGGGCTGAGGGTCTAATGCAGTGGTTAGGTTGAAGCTCAGATCTAACCACTGGGGTTCAACCCTGGCTGTTGTTTCGCTACTCAGTACCTTCAGACAAGTTTCTTAATCCTCATGTGCCAACATATTCCTGTCTCGAAAATGAGGTTACTGATAGCACCTATTTTTTATAGTTGCCATGGAGAGTAAGGGGTTGATACAAGGTTGGACTTCAGAGGCTCACAGCCGCTGAACTCTTGCACCAAGGCCAGAAGATCAGAGGACCCAATGGCCCCCACTAAATCTGCTCCTTTCAGCACTCACCTCATCTTGCACCCTAGTCTCTATTTGCCATCATTTCTGTGCCAGGTTCCCTATTCCTGTCTTCTTGTCTTCATACATAGCTTCTCCTGCCCCGTCAATGGAGTGGGAACAGATGTAGGGAATAAAAACTATGACATAATTCTGGAGGCTTGTCTGTTTTAATGTAGCAAATAAAAATATATCCAGACTCTAGAATTACTTATCCAATCCAGTAGAACTAAAACCAAAGGAGAGCTGGGGCACCTGGGCAGCTCAGTTGATTAAGCATCTGACATTGGCTCAGGTTATGATCTCACAGTTCATGAGTTCAAGCCCCGCATTGGGCTTTATGCTGACACCTCAGAGCCTGGATCCTGCTTCGGATTCTCTCTCTGCCCCTCCCCCACTCACACTCTGTCTCTCAAAAATAAATAAACATTGAAAAAATTTTTTAATAAAATAAAGAAAAATAAAACCAAAGGAGAGCAACACCTCTGTTTTATGTTTTACCTGGCAAGGCTCATTTCCTTAGTTCCCTAACATGTTTTTACAGTATAGCTTATACTTGTGGCCAGTGAAACTGTCAGTTGATGAGCATAGCTTGAGAGTTCAATATACTTAAAGCATAAAAGGGGATAAAAAGCAGTTGTGTTCATAAAACAAATATACATGATGCAAAGATTAGCAAGGATTATGTATCATCGCCCATTCCTATTTAACTGAAATCTTGTCTACCTTCTTCTGTGTTTAGAGTTTTTTGAAAGATGAATGGACATTGCAGCCCAGTTTGAGAAAGCCATGGCAAAGTCAGTTAAGAAATATCAACTTAGCACTTCCGAGCCTTCTCTTCCAGAAACTGTAGTCCTCAACAAGATCTCCTTTAATATTGATGGTTCCATCCGATATAAAGAAAAGCCATATTTCTCTGCCTCCGAAGCCCTAGATGCTTACATTGATGATTTTTATTTAAGCTGTAAGCTGCCTGATATTAATGATACAAAGGTTAAACTGGATCAGAACCCTCTCGAACTTCTTGCTAACCTAAACAGTGGTAAGCTTTCCTTATTCTCTGAGTTCAATTTTCAATTATCTATAGGAAGCTGATGCTTTGAGAAGATTTATGATCAAAAAGACTTTTTCTTGGAAAATAATTGTCTTACGATTTGTGAATCTTTTTTTATAAGATTACTATATAGTTTTAAATTTCCAAAACTTTTTCAGCAATGCACCACTTTGAATTGAACCGTTAATTACAGAAAACACACTCCCACCTTGATTTCAGAGTAGAAAAGCTCTGGTCTTGGCTATAAAGCCTTGGACCATTTGGCTAAAAGTGTTACAAAGTCCCTTACATTCTCCAAAATGAGAGTAATATTAACACCTCACAGGGCTGTTGCGGGAACTAAATGTGTGTTGAAATGTTCTATAAATTGTCGTGGTTGTAGGGGCACAGGTCCTCTCTGTGGCATGATGAACACTCTCATGGAGGTAGGTGACTTGAGGTCTGGCTCTCATTCTGCTAATGAGAAGAGTCACTCACTCTCTCTGGCCTTTAGTTTCTTCGTCAATAAGATGAGGAGCCTGAACTTTATGAGTTCTATATTCTTAAAATTCTATATTATGTAGATTACACAAAAACAAAATTGTTCAACTCCAGTATTTCTCATTTAACAAGTCTTATTTGTGGAAGCTGAAAAAATATATATCATTATGAAAACAAAACTGTGTATGAATCTGAATCTGTGACTGATTGTGAAACAGTTGGGGTTATAATCTCTTCTGGTAGTAACTTCTCTAATGTGTATAAGTAGGGATAATAGTAACGATACTAATAGTAAGAATGCCTGTTCCTTTACTCAACGTGGGAAGCTATCTATCACAAAAGGAAGGTGGCATTTATTGTTACTGATTTTAATTTATTTTGAAAACAATATTAACATATTAAGGCATGCTCTGCTTGATATGCAAAGTTGGGGTATGTCAAACAGCTTTTTATTGTTTGATAAGTGAAAATACATAGAGTGGCATAAGATTTCATGCAAACATGACATAGTCCCGTACAAGAGAAGACAATGATTCTTTAACCTAAGGTGTACTATATGATATTTGACATGATTTGATCAATGGGCAAGTGTGATATGAGGATTGAGTATAAAAATGTGCTTCAAGTGTCTATATTATCTGTGCTACTGAAGTGCAAAATATATTGTAATTTAGTCAGCAGTACTGCTGGCTTTCCTGACAAAGATTTGTATTCTTTTTTTGAGGTTCAGTGTAGAAAGTCTTTCTGTATCTGTTTTTCTCCTTGACTCCAGAGAAGAAATGGGACAGCCTGTGCTTGTTAATGATTTGGGATGTGATGTAGGCACTTGCCCTTTCCTGTAGCCTCTTGAGTTATTAACTCCACGATCACTATTCTTCTTGACACTTTTTTGTAAAGGGAAATAGAGGTTTTACTTTTTTTTCCCCCAATTGTAAAAGTAGTCATGGCAATAAAATTTCAGAAAACACATAAGGAAACAGAAATCAATTATAATCTCAATGGAGAAAACTACCGTCTATAGTTCTGCATAAACTTCCCCTTTTATTTTCAATGCGAATACATATGATAGAATTGGACTGCCTTACTGTTCTAAAATCTTTACTCACCTGCCAATAAATTGTGAATATCTTCTCATGTCATTAAAATAGTTCTGTATCTTTACATTAAATAGCTCTATAGTCCTTCATTGTCTCTGTCAGGACATTTGAGTTGTCACTAGTGTCTTTACTGTTCAAAATATTGGAGTTGCCACCCTCACACATACTGGGTTTAGGTAACTGTATACAGCCTTGGGATCCATTCCTAGGCGTGAGGTTTCTGAGTCAAACATGCACATTTTTAAGGGATTGATTTATATTATTAAACTGTCTTCCAGAAAAGACATACCAATTTTATATTCTCACCAAGGGAGTGGAAGTGCCCTTATTCTCCTAGAATCTCACTGTCCAGGAATATTATCTTTTTACATCCTTGCCAATCCACTGCCTAAAAATCAGCATCAGCACTTACTGAGTATTTGCTTTCCTTCTTTTGCAAACTGCCTAGCGTTGGTTTCTTCCTGTTTTTATTTTGTACCTTCAAATCTTTACCCCAACTAGAATTTATTTTGTTGTCAGTTATGCCCAAAGCCTAATTACTTTTTAAAACAATCCCACTTGCTCCTTTACCATGACCTGAATTCCCATCTATACTTAGGCTTATTTCTTGACTTTTTGTTCCAATCAGCCGCCTGCACCCTTTCTGCATTACTATCACTCTATTTTAATGATGGTAGTTTTACAATGAATTCAGTGCCTTGGCTAGGACAGAGAATGGAGAGCTTAGTAGGAGTCATGTCTATTCTCACTCATTTATGGACTTGAAAATTATTCTAAACAATCTCCAAATGTTGGTCTTTGGATTACTTAGATTATGTATTCTAATTCCTGGGCCCCGCATGGTCCCCTCAAATCGATCTTCCACCCCATAGCTGGAGGGATCTTTATGAAGCACAGATCTTTTCCTGTCACCTGTGTGCCCCCCACTAGCCTGAAAATAAGGCTTAACGTCCTGTTCTTCTGTCCTCTTTCTATAAGGAACTTTCCTCTACCGACTGGGGTTTGCAAACTATTTCCAGGCAATATTTTGTCTGTTTTTGCCTTGAAATTCAAGTAATTTTTCTTGGCATGGAAAATGTGCTTTGGGAGAACCAGAGAGTAGTTTCTCTTGAAAGATTATGGCAAAATCCTAAATGGCTTTTACTTGACACATTAATCCCTTCAATACTCCTCTTTTAGTTTTTATGCTCATGTGTGGGGAAAATGATCCAGCAGTGCTATAACAGCCTATTTTGTGGATGAGAGAGTTGTTCTTCTTTCACAATATGAAAAATCATAACTGTTGGTTTGAAGGTGGACTGATCTGGAAACCAAAGTAGAGTTTCATTGGACATGAGAGAGAAAACATTCATACTTATACCACTGCCCAAAGCAACTTTGAGAGACACTGTGTGAGACTTCCATCCTCCTTGGATACCTCTAGGGCATTTTGCCATATTATCTACTTGTAGTTTTTCAGGTGGAGAACTCAGAAATCTGTTTTAAACTCATTTTGTTATTCTCAGGGTGACAAATTTACTTTTCAATCTGCTCACCTGATGTTGAGTTATCAAACTACCTGCAATAATCTAGTGCCAAATATGTGCTAAATAATGTGTTTGCAATGAGGAGTATAAAGTCATGTGCAATCTCTGTTCTGGATAACCATGGTCCCTGCCTTCAATGACCTCATAGTTTATTGCAAAGAAATATAACACCAACAATTATAGTACAGTGTGATGTAGTATAATTGCTAAGATGGGAGTATGCATGAGATCTGGAAAGAAAAGGATGTGCATCTAAAGCAGGTTGGACAATTGGAGAAGAATCCCAGAGAAAACGACCCCCCGTTACATTCTGAAGGCCAAGTAGAAGATACCAGACCAAAAGGAGAAAGAAGGAGAGCATTCTACAGGCAAGCGTGGCTATGTGGAAAGGTACATAATGCATTCAAGAGGTTACTGATAGTTGAGAATAGATAGAAAGAAGAATGATGTTGTTTTAATTCTATTTCCTTCAAGTTTGTCTCAACCTGAATTTTAATCATAACTGTGCTTGTGCTAAATTCATCCAGCTCCTTACATGTGTTATGAGAAAATAGATTTCTTTCATTCTCGTGTGGCCATTTTTAATAGAAAAATGGCAATAAAGGGGTACCTAGGTGTCTCAGTTGGTTAAGTAGCTCTTGATTTTGGCTCGGGTCATAACTTCACAGTTCCTGAGTTCGAGCCCCATGTCAGACTCTGTGCTGACAAGCACGGAGCTTGCTTGGGATTCTCACTCCCCCTCTCTCTCTGCCCCTCCCTGCTTGTCCTCTCTCTATCTCAAAATTAAATAAACATTTAAAAAGAAAAGAAAAAAGAAAAATGACAATGAGGATATTTGATGTAGATTTTTTTACATCTTTTACCTCTGAAATTTTTTATTTTCATACTAGAAAATGCAAAAATTTGTAAATCAAGAATCTGATCATGGTTCAAGTGGACATTTTATGCTGGATTATTCATCAGTCTTTTCTATGGTTCTTTCTAGCTCCTAGGACAATTAATCTCTTCACAGGCTGCCAGCCTGGAAGGGTCATTTTCTACTTGTTATCCAATCCCTGTGGTCCACCTCAATGTGATCTCCACTCCAACTACTACACTGTAATTGTCCCTTGACACTGATGTTCTGCCCCACCACGCTTCCCTGGACGTTGTGCTATATCATGCTGTGTGATTTTTCGAGTACCATTCCCTCATCCTGAATACCCTCACTCCCCAACACACATAGCTTCTTCGTATATCTGACTCCTGCTCACCCTTCAAAACCCACCTCAAGCTCAACCTCTACCAGAAGGTCTTCCTAATCCTTTTCTGCCCAAATGCCTTGCCTCTGTGCCCCTGCGCAAACCCCACCCCCAGCACCTGAGCATACTAAGAGTAATATGCTGTGCTATTAGTATGCCATAATACTAATAGCAATATCTAACATTTATATATACAATGGAATACAAGTTGGCAGTGAGGAAGAATGAAATCTGGCCATTTGCAGCAACGTGGATGGAACTGGAGGGTATTATGCTAAGTGAAATAAGTTAGTCAGAGAAAGACAGATACCTGTGTTGTCACTCACATTTGGATCTTGAGAAACTTAACAGAAGACCATTGGGGAGAGGAAGGGGGAAAAAAGTTACAGAAGAAGGGAGGAAGGCAAACCATAAGAGACTCTTAAATACAGAGAACAAACTGTGGGTTAATTTGTGGGGGAGATGGGATAGTTGGTGATGGGAATTGAGGAGGGCACTTGTTGTGACAAACACGGGGTGTTGTATTGAAACCAATTTGACAATAAATTATATTAAAAATCAAAAAAGTATTAGTATATATATGTGTGTATATATATTTGGTACTAATTGTAATACCTATATTTATTAATCTCTTGTTATCTGTCAGGACTAGTAAATGCTCTATATGCATTCTGTTATTTAATTCTCAGAACCATACTATGAGATATTATTCTCATTTACAAAAATACTGAGACACACAGAAGTTATGTAAGGTGCTCAAGGGCACAGAGCTATAAGTGTTGCCTCTGGATTTATACCCAGCACTCTGGGCCAACACTGTACCACAGGCACTTCACATGTGCAGTGAGTAAAGCTATAGACTGTAAGACTGAGCCAAAAAAGAAAACAAGAAATCTTAAGACCCCGCTTAGACATGATGATCTGAATTTTAAAGAAGGACTAGAATTGACAGACTTGGTTCCATATTTTATTTCCATAATTCCTCTTAGTAAGAACTAATTAATGAGTGAGAATATAGCCAAAAAGATAGGAAAAGCCCCTAAATAGGAGGGAGAAGCAAAGAGCCTGACTGATTTGTTCTTGACCTATTATTTTTGGTGTCCTTTTTGTTTGCTAATTATTTTTGTTGCAGTTGGCATACAATGTTATATTAGTTTCAGCTAATAATCTAACAATTCTAATCAGCACACAGTGCTCATCACGATGAGTCTAATTGCTATCTGACACCATACAAAGTTATTACAATATTACTGACTGTATATTATCCTATGCTGTACTTTTTATCTGATGACTCATTTATAACTGGAAGTTTGTACCCTTCGATCCCGTTTACCTATGCGCTGTCATTAAAAAAAAAAAAAACAAAAAAACATTTTTAAGGCAGCCGTAAAGAACCAGTATAGTGACCAACGTTTTTCCTTTGAGTAAGAACTAGGTTTGAATTTCATCATTCTCGTTTACCCACACTGAACCCTGGGCAAGGTATTTAATCTGTCTCCCTCTTCATGTATAAAATGGGAAAAGTCGTTCCTATCAAGGATGATATATTGAGGATTAAATAAAATGGTAAATGTAAATGCACCTAAAACAGTTATGTTTCACATTGTCAGTGCCCCCAGAATAATCTGTTTACCCTGCTGGGATAAAATATGAAATATAGCACTTCTTGGTGGTTTCAACACTCTTTTTTTTTAGCACCAAATATACATACACACATATATATACTAATACTTTTTTGATTTTTAATATAATTTATTGTCAAATTGGTTTCAATACAACACCTAGTGTTCGTCACATCCTTGTTGCACTCATCCTAACATCTCACTCTTACCTTCAGCTGTAACAAAACAAACACAGAACCAAAACTTTATATGCTTTCATATGGACAATGACATTCTCACCCCAAAGGGGAAAAGTTGCTCTGGATGACTGTGTATATAAGCCATGGCATAGCTCTAAGTGGCCCTTGGACTTTACATGTATGATGTAGAGTCCTGGTTGACAACATACAGAAGACTTCTTACTGTTCCTGGGGCCATTTGGTAGCCACCATCGATTGTACAGTGCTTCTGGTAAAATTGTGAGTAATATAGCCAACTCTTTTAGGTGGCTCAAGTAATTTCTTAAATCCAAATTTGGCTTGCTTTATTATCTTTCCCAGTTATGCCCTGAAACTTGAAGTTTTATACTCTATTTTTATCACCTTCCATTTCTCTCTCTCTCTCTCCTGAATTATTGTATGATAGATACTTGTTCCTGGGAAGTTGTATAATGTGCCTAAGCAACACCAGGATGGCTATGAGATCAGTAGAAGGTTTCATGGGCTTAGTGGAAAATTGGTTTCCAGGATGCTCAGGGTTTTGGTGTGTGGTTGTTGTTGTTGTTGTTGTTTGTTTATTTTGGAGAGAGAGCACAAGCGGTGGAGGGACTGAGAGAAGGAGACAGAGGGAGACATAGAATTTGAAGCACGCTCCAGGCCCTAAGCTGTCAGCACAGAGCCCAACGTGGGGCTCAAACTCACAACCCGGGAAATCATGACCTGAGCAAAGTCAGACTAACCGACTGAGCCACCGAGGCGCCCCAGATGGTCAGTTTTTAATGGATAAAATGAAAAGTTGAGATCTTTAAGTTGAGTACAGTTACTTTCTTTAACTCTTTATCATCTTCTGTAAATAGGAAAAAAAAAGCATAAGAACCAAGCAAGGGAAGAGAAACATAATTGTTATCAAAAGTTTTAGACCAAGGTGAATCAAATTAGTTAAGTTATGCCTTTGATATTGTATGTTATCATTAATTTCACTTTTTTCATTGTTAAGTACTCTATACATGTAAAGTAAAAGTATGCAGAATGGATACACATGTTTTAAGGAATAGGAAAACAACCCATGCCTACCACCCAGCTTAAAATTGATGACTACGTGAAGCCCCTGCACTCCCCTCAAGGATGTCATGGTTCTTTATCTCTCCAGATGTAATACCATGCTATATTTTTCAGTATTATTCACCTATTTTTCTTTACAGTTTCTATTTTCCTCTCTGTGTAATTTTGGTCATGTATGGATTTTGCTAACACAAAAGCTGTCCCAGTTAACGTCCAAGTACTTCATCTGTTGCCCACATGCTAGGGTCTCTCTGGACACCACACAGTGGAGTTGCTGGGTTAGCAGTGTGCACCTCTTCAGGTTGGCTCAACTAGACCAGCCTATTCCCACATACACCCCTGTCAGCAGCTTGTGAGCTCCCATTCCTCCACCATTACTTAGTCAGCTCAGGCTTCCATAGCAGAATACCATAGACTGGGTGACTCAAACAACAGAAATTTATTTTCTCACTCTTCTTTGAGCCTGTAAAGTCCAAGATCAGGGTTCGGTTTCTGGTGGGAGCTCTTTTTCTGGCTTGTAGATGGCTGCCTTCTTGCTGTGTCTTTAATAGTACAGAGAGAGAGGAAGCAAACTCTCTGATATCTCTTCCTTTTCACAAGGGCATGAGTTTGATAGGATCAGGGTTCCACCCTTATAACCTCATTTAACCAACTCCTGAAAGGCCTTGTCTCCCATACAATCACATGGGGCAGCCAGAGGTTCAATAGATGAATTTTGTGGGGACACAATTCAGCGAATAGCAATTATAAAGACTTGGTATTGTCAGAAATTTAGGGGTCTTTTGTTTTGTGTTTTGTCCATCAGTGGATATAAATTGATATCTCACTGCAGTTTCTTTCTTCTTCTATCATGGGAAAACATATATAACATAAAGCATACCTTTTTTTTTTTTTTTGCTATTTTTTAAAATAGTTTACTGTCAAATTGGCTTCCATATAACACGCAGTGATCTTCCCCACAAGTGTCCTCCTCCATCACCACCACCTCTTTTCCCCCCTACCCCTTCCCCTTCACCCCTCCATTCGTTTTCAGTATTCAGTAGTCTCTCAGGTTTTGCATCCCTCTCTCTTCCCAGTTCTCTTTTCCCTTTCCCCTCCCTATGGTACTCTGTTAGGTTTCTCCTGTTCTCCTGTTAGAACTTAGAGTGCAAACATATGGTATCTGTCCTTCTTCACCTGACTCATTTTGCTTAGCATGACACCCTCAAAGTCCATACACTTTGCTACAAATGGCCAGATTTCATTCTTTCTCATTGCCATGTAATACTCCACTGAATGTATATACCACATCTTGATCCATTCATCAGGTGATGAACATTTAGGCTCTTTCCATGATTTGGCTATTGTTGACAGTGCCACTATGAACATTGGGGTACATGTGCCCCTATGCATCAGCGCTTCTGTATCCCTTGGGTAAATCCCTAGCAGTGCTATTCCTGGGTCATAGGGGAGTTCTACTGATAGTTAGTTGAGGAACCTCCACACTGTTTTCCAGAGCGGCTCCACCAGTTTACATTGCCACTAACAGTGTAGGAGGGTGCCTGTCTCTCCACACCCTCGCCAGCATTTATAGTCTCTTGATTTGCTCATTTTAGCCACTCTGACTGGCGTGAGGTGGTATCTCAGCATGGTTTTGATTTGTATTTCCCTGATGATGAGTGATGCTGAGCATCGTTTCATGTGCCTGTAGGCCATCTGGATGTCCTCTTTGGAGAAGTGTCTGTTTATGTCTTCTGCCCATTTCTTCACTGGGTTATTTGTTTTTCAGGTGTGGAGTTTGG
>NC_043709.1:48321707-48353844 GCF_006229205.1 Suricata suricatta
GTCCATTTTGAGTTTATTTTTGTGTATGGTGTAAGAAAGTGGTCTAGTATCATTCTTCTGCGTGTTGCTGCCCAGTTCTCCCAGCACCACGTGCTAAAGAGGCAGTCTTTTTTCCATTGGATACTCTTTCCTGCTTTGTCAAAAATTAATTGACTGTACATTTGTGGGCCCAGCTCTGGGTTCTCTATTCTATTCCATTGGTCTATGTGTCTGTTTTTGTGCCAATACCATACTGTCTTGATGATGACAGCTTTGTAGTAGAAGCTAAAGTCTGGGATGGTGATGCCTCCCATTTTGGTTTTCTTCTTCAATATAACTTTGGCAATTCAGGGACTTTTGTGGTTCCATACGAATTTGAGGATAATTTGTTCTAGCTTTGAGAAGGATGCTGATGCAATTTTGATGGGGATTGCATTGAATGTGTAGATTGCTTTGGGTAGTAATGACATTTTCACAATGTTTATTCTTCTAATCCATGAGCATGGAATGTTTTTCCATTTCTTGGTGTCTTCAATCTTTTTCATAAGTTTTCTATAGTTTTCGTCATATAGGTCTTTTACATCCTTGGTTAGGTTTACTCCTAGGTATTTTATGGTTTTTCGTGCACTTGTGAACGGGATCAGTTTCTTGATTTCTCTTTCTGCTGCTTCATTATTGGTGTATAGGAATGCAACCAATTTCTGTACATTGATTTTGTACCCTGAAACTTTACTGAATTCATTGATCAGTTCTAGAAGGCTTCTGGTGGAGTTGATCGTGTTTTTCATGTGGAGTATCATGTCATCTGCAAAAAGTGAAAGTTTGACTTCTTCTTTGCCAATTCCGATGCCTTTTATTTCCTTTTGTTGTCTGATTCCAGACTTCCAGAAATATGTTAAACAACAGTGGTGAGAATGGACACCCCTGTCGTGTTCCTGATCTCAGGGAGAAGGCTCTCAGTTTTTCCCCATTGAGGATATTAGCTGTGGGCTTTTCATAAACTGCTTTTTTAATGTTTAAGTAAGTTCTATTCCAACTTTCTCAAGGGTTTTTATTAAGAATGGGTGCTGTATTTTGTCAAATGCTTTTTCTGCATCTATTGACAGGATCACATGGTTTTTATTTTTTCTTTTGTTAATGTGATGTATCACATTGATGGAATTGCAAATATTGAACCAGCTCTGTAATCCAGGAATGAATCCCACTTGATCATGATAGATAATTTTTTATATGCTGTTGAATTCGATTTGCTGTATCTTGTTGAGTATTTTTGCATCTGTATTCATTAAGCATCTTGGTCTATAGTTCTCTTTTTTTGTTGGGTCTCTGTCTGGTTTGGGTATCAAGGTGATGCTGGCTTCGTAGAATGAGTTTGTAAGTTTTCCTTCTATTTCTATTTTTTTGAATAGTTTGAGAAGAATGGGTATTAGCTTTGCTTTAAATGTCTGGTAGAATTCCCCTGGGCAGCCATCTGACCCTTAAAGCATACCATTTTAACAATTTTAAGTGGTCAGGGATATTAAGTACATTCTTATTGTTGTACAACCATTACCATAATCTATTCCCAGAACTCTTTCATTTTATCAAAGGAAAACTCCCAACCCATTAAACTATACGTCTATATCCCTACTTCCTGCCAGCCTCTGGCAGACACCATTCTACCTTCTTACTTTGTGAATTTGACTCCTGTTTGTACCTCATTTAGGTGAAATCACACAGTATTTGTCTTTTCATGCCTGGCTTATTTCACTTAACATATATGCCTTCAGGTTTCATCCATATTGTCCCGTCTGTTAGAATTTCCTCCCTTTTAAAGGCTGAATAATATTCCATTGTAAGTATTCCATCTGTAAACAAAACACATTTTCTTTCTCCACTCATTTTGGGATTTTAGGCTTTTTTTAAATGTTTATTCATTTTTGAAAGAGAGAGAGAGCATGAGTGGAGGAGAGGCAGAGAAAGAGAGAGAGAGAGAGGGAGACACAGAATCTAAAGCAGGCTCCAGGCTCTGAGCTGTCAGTCCAGAGCCCAACGTGGGGCTTGAACTCACAAAGCATGAGACCATGACCTGAGACAGAATTGGACGCCTAACCCACTGAGCCATCCAGGTGCCTCCTCTCAACTCATTTGTTGATAGATGCTTGGGTTGCTGCTACCCCTCAGCTATTGAGAATAATACTGCTATGAACACGGATATACAGACAAGTGTACAAATATTGGTGTAATTTTTTAGTCACTATTGTCAGTTCTTTCAAGTATATGTCACTGTGGTTTTTAATTTTTAAGTCCCTGTTTGCTAAAGAGATTGGATATTGATCTTATTGGTCATTATTAGCCACATGGGTTTGCTTTTCTTTAAAATATACATTCACATCTTTTCTCTTTTTTCTTATCTAATGGGTAACTTGGATTTATTTATTTTTTTTTTACTTTTAGGAGTGATTTGTGTATTCTGGATACTAATCTTTTGTTGCTTATATATGTGGCAATTTTCTTTTCTTGGTATGTGACTTATTTACAATCACTTTATGGTGATTTTTGTTGAATTAGAACCCCTAATTTTAATATAGTCTAATTTATTGTGTTCTCCTTTTATGACTTCTTTTCTTATTTAAGAAGTCTTCTACCTTGAGGACATTAAGATATTTAATTTTTAAAATTCTAGTTAAGGCAAACATTGAAATTTTAGGAAATAAAATGTAAATTGTGGGGGAATGTTTAACATTAAATTTGAGACTTCACTTATCAACTATTTATTGGGTCCTATGTGACACAGCCTTAGAGACCACAGGTTCTTTACCCTCATGGAACTCTGTTCTTTGGAGGACAAAGACAATAGCCAAATGAATATACAGCACATGCCAGCTTATCATAACTGCTATGAAGAAAGACCAAAAGGAAGTCCTATCATTAGGGCAGAGACGCCTTCCACCCAAGTGAGCTATGTGAAAAGCATGGGAAGAAGGTTACAATGGCAGCCCATACACAAGGCTTCTAGTTCTGGCTCTCTCACTCTAGAAATCAGGCAAAATGTATCTTATTTGTCAGTTCAGTGTGTGGATTGAATCAGATAACCTGTACAAAACCTTTCAACTTAAAATTTTTTCTAGGATTCTTGACATCTAAAAGATTTTTGCCTTATTAAACCCCTTTGGGAAAAACTGTTTAGAAGGAAGTATGATAAGTTAAAATGTTTCTAAAGCTAAAAGAGTGTAGTTCATTTCCAGTCCTGATTCTTAACTCTGTGTCCCAGGAAGAGTCATTTTTCATCATTTCCAATAAAACCAATATGAGATTCCAGCCGAAGCACTGTAAAATGGAGAACCATTTGTAAAGGGATTTCTTATAATTAAGATAACTCTGCAGTGAAAGCTATAAAAGCAAGTCTTCCATGATTGGCTGCAGAAAGTAAAGCACTAAAATTGCTAAGTAATACTATAGATTTCAAAATTTATATATATCTTTGGAGCTAGTCTCATAAAAGGAATGATTATTTAACAATCTAAATTCCCGAGAATGGTTTTCATAGTGGGGAAAAAAAAGTAACACACACTGCTATACGTTTTATCTGTGGACATTAAAATGTAAATTTCACTTTGGAGCTTGTGGAAAATCTTTTCATGGAATGAATGCTAAATTAAGTGTGACAGGTGATTGTGATTAATCACTTCTTATTACCAGGAATGGAAGAAATGAAGCCTTTGTTGCTTAAACACAATGAAATATAACACAATGCAAAAGAAAATGCAGAGATAGACCATTTTTGAAGGAAAACATAAACCATTTTACATCTCTTTGAAAAACTGAATGAAAGCATATGAATCTCATGCATATGAATCTTCCCATTTATCTGAAGGTTACCTTGGACTCTGACTTTCTTGAACTTGAAGGTTCAGAGTTCCTTCATTATCATACTCCCAAGTGTGCTTACAGTATGTTATTTGATTGCCATTGGCAAGTTTAGTTTAAGACTTTGCCAGCAAAGATGGATGAAGCCAGAGACTGCTTAGGCTGTGGCCAGACGTCACATAACACAGTGAGTAATACAGTTGTGTTCCAGCCTTTGGAACACAACGTCCGCATTCAGATTCTAGCTTTGTCACATATAGCTAAGAACACTTGGATAAGTTATTTAACATCAGGAAATTTCTACTCTCCAGTAAAATGGGGATAGTGGTAATTTAATTCATGTCTCTACAGATTAAAGAAAAAAGTTGTGGCCATCTTTAGGTATTCAAAAGTTGTAAAACACCCATTTCTCCACTTTACTTCACTTTACTTGTTTTGATTTTTGGAATTTGGGATGAAGTCTTCATTTATATAGACTCATTGTAAAAAGTACAGACATCCTGGAGCACCTGGCTATTTCAGTCCATAGAGCATGTGACTCTTGACTCAGGGTCATGAGTTTAAGCCCCACATGAGGCATAGAGCTTACATAAAAAAAATTTACAGACATTCTTATATCTGCTATAGAGACAGACAGATTTCTTATCCTGCCCTTTACCATCCCTTGAGCAAATCAGTTACCCTCCCTGAGCTTTACTTTTCTTATTTTGTAATGGAATTGATACCAATTCATAAGAATTATAGGCTTCCCATAGACTCGAGTGTTACACTTGATCAATACATAATGATTCAGAGCAGGAATATGCACTTTTATCTTAAAAGTGGTTTTAAACCTTGGATTCAAGTATAGCTTTCTAGGAGTCTAGAAATAATATACATTTATGTTTGTGTATTTGCCTTTTGAGGCCAACCTTTGGCACATATTCAATGTTAACACGTGTTTATTCCATTTTTGCTCTAGTTCTATCACCTTAATACATCTTGTAACAATATTCGGCTTAGATAGGAATTTTTTTATCAACTGGCTCACATGGTGGGACCATACAGTTTGTCACCAGTCTCCATAGTAATGACAAGGATAGTATCATTTACCCTTTTCCCTTTGTTACACAGAAAGTCAGATGGCCACAGTGTGTTGCACTGTATTAAGACAAAGTGAACTCTTCTTCCTAATGCTTACTAAATGTAGAAAAATGACAACAAAAACTGATACACTACGTATGTCTTTAGTGTGGCTGTTATGCTGATTTTTAAAAATGGTTGAGTGTAAGTAGTGCTCATTTTTCTTCTTAGTAAGATTTCATCCCCTATTTGAACACCACATTTAATATTCTTTTTATCCAAACAGTAAACAAAGTCAGTGAACTTATTCAGCACCTATAATATACAAGATACTGCGTGGGGATAAAAATGAATAAAAAATAGCCCCAGCTCCAGTGGTTTTCCTATCAAGTCCATGGCCAAGGAAATATTTCCAATTATCTTACTATCATTACAGTAGTAGGAAGCTTTACTTTCCTCATTTACTAGTCCCCATTATCCCAATAAATGCAGCCAGCATAGATGGAAATTTGATTTAGCAGGAATGTTTTCTGGTCTTTTGTCTCTATAGGTCAATCCCACCACAATCCTGAGGATAGACAGTTCTCCTTCAGTAGTGACTTTAATCTTTCAGAGAACATCTTTTACTACACTAAAAGTATGCAAAGTACATGATGCTCTGCTTTTCATAAAATGTTACTGACCCATTCTAAAATTTTCAGCTCCCTGCCCTCATGGGCTTTGTAGTTCCATGAAAGAACAATTAAATCTTAAAATTATGGCCTGAAAAGACACAAGATGACATCCTCTATTTTAAGATCCTTTCAACTAACTTCTCTAGGCCTTACTTTACTCCCCTGTCAAATGACATCCATTCTTTCACTCAAAAACGTCTCTTTTTTTGCACAAATTAAGCCCTAAAGCCCACATTTCTTTGCCTCACAAGAGTTTAAGCACCTTGAGGACAGAGAGAACAGAAGAAAGCAAATCCAGGGAGGCTTGGAGCTGGTATTTGAAGATAAGGATTCTGGAACTTTTTACATCTTCTTCAGTACCTAGCCAAAAGGGCTCTGTACACTGCAGCTGACGAATACAAAAACAGAAAAGGTACCTACAGGCCCCAAAGCCATGACCTGTATTTGACAGAATGACTACGATTGACATCACATTCTTAAGGGCGAAAATCCATTTTTTATAGTCAAAATTAAGCTTGTATTATTTGAAACTAGAATCCTGAAACATTCTTTTTATACAGAATTTCAACAGGGAAATATAAAAGATGAATGGTTTAGCATGCTTTCAAATGAAGGTTCTGTGTGTATTTAAATAATTCATTGCCTCATGGAGAAGGCAAACACCTCTGGATTAAAATAGGTCTAGCGTGCATTTGTAACATGCTTTTAACGATGGGGTCATTTATAAACTAGTTTCTTTTTTATTTTTATAAAGTAGTGTATGTTAGTACATTGTTTTAGATCTGGTTTCATAACCAACCCAGTCCTTTTCCAAATGTTTTTACATTGTAGCTCTACCAGAAATTGATTTTTATATAAAAATCACATTTGAATGTTCACTTGAGTTGAAGCTTTAAAGCAAATATTATGACTCCAGATTATAATTAGAGGGTTTTAGAACTACCAGTCATTGAAGACAAAGCTGAGTAGGATCCAAGTTTATTGTTACTAGGGAGCAGTTATGAAGTGTAGGAATCTGTAGTTTTTACTTCAGGAATATTTTGATGGTACCACTCTGCTAACTCTGTGATAGGCTGGTCCTCATGCATGTGAGGCTTCCCACTATTTGTGTCATTGAAGCTTGCCAGTTCTGTGTGGTGCAGCTAGAGCCATACCTTTTCTGTGTCTTGTCAACCTCCCGAGAATTTCCTAATTATTTCAAACAAATTTTTGCATATAGGATATTTTCATTTTGGAATGGAGCCTCCTCCATTAGACCAAAATACAGCCATGCAACCAACAACTTTGTTTCTAGACATGGTAAATGAGTAGAAAGAATTTAATTGTGCATGCTAATATACACACTTGTAATCAAAAATAAATTGCTTGAATACTATAGTCTGCTTCAGAGAGTAGATTTAACATTTCTTTAAAGACAATATTCAGCCAATGACTGTTGAGTCTCTACGATCTGTGAGTCTTTGGTAATATTATGATGCAAAGCAGATTTAGTTCCTACCCTTTTGGAACTTACAGTTTAGTGAGTAGAAATACATGAATCACATAGTGACAAAAGGAGATCAATAGTTTTAAACTGTGATTATTTACTTAAGAGTTTCATAAGATACTGATATTTTGGGCCAGATAATTCTTTGCTGTGGGGAGCTATCTTGTATTTTGGGAGTTGTTTAGAGGCATCCCTATCCATTATCTGCCAACAACAACCCGCCTCCCAATGGTAACAATCAAAAGTGTCTTCAGCTGCTGTCAGATATCCTCAGAAAGGGAGAGCAAAATCACCCCAGTTGAGAAGAACTCCTTTATACAAAGAAGAAATGCAAGGTATTTTGAGAACAGGTAACAGGGAAACTGGCAAGGCTTTCTGAGAAGTGTCATGGTAACACTTGTATAAACCCTGATGGGGAGTTAACTAGAGTATGGGAGACAGAAAAGACCAGTCTCTGTACATGTTAGTTATCCTGGCAAGTTCCTCAAGGGCAGGGCCACCATTCTGCTCCTGTCTGAACTCCCTGCATTCACTCAGGGCTGGGTACATAGAGGCATTTGAGGAGTTTTGGTTGAAGGCATCCTCTATACACAACTGGGAGATATAAATATGACCAACCCATGCTCTCTAGTATCTATGACCTCACAATCTATTAAGAGCAGAGTAAATGAAGCAAGTAATTCTTCTGCAACAGGGATGTGGAGGTGAGGCAGGGAGGGGCCAGGGGAAGAAGAGAGAGCCTTCCTTCCCTAAAGAGGTGACATATGAAGAATAGTGACAAACAGTCAGGTGCCAGGTGGACATGCGTTTTCCTAGCTGCTCTGCACAGAGCTGGCTGCTTCCTCCTCAGTGCTCATTTTGGGGTTTGTCAGTGTTTCCATCATTGGCCTTAGAGCTTTGGGACATAACTAGATCTAAATGCACGAATGCTGGAATTAGTAGATAGATAGGTTGAGATGTCCATATGCATATCTATGTCTGTCTATGTATTTACTGGGAGGTGCTAATAAAGGGAGAAATGGCTGCTAATTAGGCAAAAGCATCACTGGTTCCCTGTAGTAACCTATCTGATTCATCCCTCTTTGACTACCATGGAGTCCTGATACAGTCACTTTGACACTTGGAAGATGTGTGCTTGACACATGGAAGATATTCAATAGATATGGTGGATATTTCTTGAACAATAATAAGTAAGTGAACGATATTTTCATTTTGTTCTACATATGGGTCTGATGATTGAAGAAGAGTCAGGAAAACCAGTTAGGAGTCTGTTAGTTTAAGATAGAGATTTGATGGACTTGGTCATTGTGCTAAATTTCTGGGTTGCAGTCTCTTTGCTGGTACAGAAACAAAATGTCCTAAAGATTAGACACTGATCTCTGCCACAAAGAAGAGATCGGATGAAGACCAAAAGTGATACAGTGTCAGGTGTCAAGCTGTCCTAAGTGATGACAAACAACATCTAAGTAATCTTTATCAAAGGAAAGAGTACAGCTGTCCTAATGCTCTGTAGGACAGATAGTGGCCCAGCAGCCAGGGGCAGGTTGAGCAAGAGCCTGATCTGTAAGCACCTGTGGTTAGAAAATGGGGAAGGCACAGTGTGCAGTGACATTTGGAGCTTAATGTCCATGCAGATGAATTACTTGGACCAGGGGGAGATGGTCAGAGAGTGCAAGAGTATGAATCCTTGCAAAAGAGCGTCCCTGCCAATTCCCTGGGTGTCCCGGTTCAGTGCCCTTTCTTTTTGCCACCTGCAGCATCACCTCTGTAGAAAAAAGCAGTGCACTCTCTCATCAGGATTCTGTGCTCATTTACAGAACTGTGAAACATGGATTTGTGACAGTGACTATACCTCTTTTTAATTGAGACAGTAGGCTTTCTCAGCTTCCCCAGCTCACAGGAGAGGAAGATAGAACATGAGACACTGGCAGAAAGAAAGGCCAACAGAAATAAGGACAAGGCAGATTTATTAGGAAAAACTCTAACCAAATATTTTGAGGATATGGACTATCCAATATTCCTAGCTTCTGCTGGCTTATATTCAAAATACTTAGGAAATTTACTTTTGATTTTCTTTATAAAAAAATTATTTACTGGGGCTCCTGGGTGGCTCAGTCGGTTGAGCGTCCAGCTTCAGCTCAGGTCATGATCTCACTGTTTGTGGGTTCGAACCCTGTGTCAGGCTCTGTGCTGACAGCTAGCTCAGAGCCTGGTGCCTGCTTTAGATTCTGTACCTCCCTCTTTCTCTGACCCTTTCCTGCTTGCGCTATCTCTCTCTGTCTCTCACAAACAAAACAAAAAAAATTATTTATGTACACATATTTGGTATACATCTATGTATGTATATGTGTCCATATGTATACATAGATTTTGTCAGAACATAATGTATGTGCACTTTAGAGATATATTAATTTGTAATTAAGTTTTTTACTCTTTTAGCATTTGATTTAAAAAATAGATATACTTTTAATGTTCCCTTGAGACTGATGTGTTTGCTCTTGTCTTTGTCTGGAGCCCCACCTCTGGCTCCTGGTCTTCATTTGAATCTCAGCATGTGTGGCTTTCGCCTACCCCATGATGCTTCCTTCCTTCCACTCAGGACTCGAGGCATCTGAAATTTTTAGTAGGCATGAAATAAATATTTGTTGAACCCAATATGGAAGATAGTTGCAAATTTCCCTGCATACGCTTTATGCTACTTATATTTTTGGCAAACTTCTCATTGATATAATCCCTGACTCCTCAAATTTGGTAGGTTATCTTAAAATTATTCCCTTTTAAAAACTCCATTTAAAATATATGTTTGCAAAATGTGTCCACCTCAGTAACATTTTCCATTCAACCCTAACAGTCATAAAACTATATATTGCCTCTCAAACTCCAAGGTTAGTTCCATCATTTTGAATTTCTTCATTTTATGCATATTGTCACAGGATAATTGTATAAAAAAAATCACTAATACCAAGTATGGTTTCTTTATATAATAGTTCAAATGAATGTAATTCGATCTAAATTAGTAAGTATTTTGTTACTTTATTGAATCCCTTTGAAAATTAGTATAGTAATTTGTAACATTATAAATACTCAAAAGGGGTGTCATAAGACCTACTGGTCATCAATTCAGATGAAAATCTGTTTATTTGTAAGGATGATGCATGAGCCACATCAGAAAGTTAGTTCAGTTTGGGCAAAGCATAATGTAAGCTATCCGTAGTGAGAAGCTAATAGAAGTAGATAAGCCAGGATTTAAACTATATTGGTTAACAAAAACTGAAGCTAATATAATATATGTGATTTAGAGAAGATGGCCACCCATCTGATCATTTGAAGTCCTATCTTCAAATGACAGATTAGTAAGTATAGGGTCATGACGGATGTTAACGCGTGCCCTCTCCTCCCTGGGACCTTCCTGCCTGTGTGTTCAAGAATGACATCACAAGCTTACCACCTACACCAAACCTAGTTTCCTAGAAAAGGAACTGAAATATATGATCTGAAAGTAAAATATAGTCTTGCCTGGGTTTTCATTTGCATTTGGCTTTTAAACATGGCAAAAACCAATAATGGGTTTTCACTTTGAGCTATTTCTGAATGTTATATTGGAAATTAGCTGTAAATGTTACATTCTCTGGAACAAGTTAAATTGGAAATGCTTTCCATGGTAAATGAAATATACCCCCAAGCATTCTTAACTATGAATGAGAATCCTGAAAGAAAAATGTACTTCTCACGTAACTTTTAAAGATTTAGTGCATTGTATGAGAAATTTCACATGGGGAAATCCACATAATAACTGCTGTCTTTCCTTAGAGATATATTAAAAAGGGCAAGAGGTATAAAAATGAATGCATGTGCTATTAACCATCAGCCTAGTACTTGCTGCAGAGAATAATTTTGATACTTTACTGTATGTCCTTAGTGTAAATGATTATTTTACATGCTTTATTTCTCTAATACATTCAGAGAGAATCAATAAATTATATTTATTATTCAGATGCAAGAGATGTTTTGCAATCTATCCAATAGCGTTATGGATAGACTATGCCTTAAAATGTTACTTTACTTTTGTTTTTTTCTCTCTTTTAAGGGGATTGACTCTAACTTTATGCACTTTATGTACTTTAACTTAAAGTTGTAAATCATCTTGTTTTATATTTTTGTACTTTCTGGAATGAGATGTTTTGTTTAATTATTCAAACCAAGGTAATGATACTGACCTCTGCAACCGTGTTGTAGCCCTTTGAGTGGGCAAATATGAACACAGAAAAAGAGGAGCCATGGTAATAATTTCTTTCTTATAAAAAATTTTTAATATCCCAAATCACAGAATTACTAACTTGCATGGTATTAAACAAACTTAAAAAAAAATTTTTTTATGTTATATTTGAGAGACAGAGTGCAAGTGGGGGAGGGGCAGAGAGATGGAGACAGACTCTGAAACAGGCCCCAGGCTCCTGACTGTCAGCATGGAGCTCTACATGGGACTCGAAATCATGAGCAGTGAGATCATGACCTGAGCCAAAGTTAGACACCCAACCAACTAAGCCACCCAGGCGCCCCAATATTGAACAAACCTTTTCAAATGGGAAAAACATTGGCTTCTTAAGGATGAACATTATATTTCTATTATCCAACACAGTGTCTGGTACCTTGAAAGTACATTTGAATAAATAGTTGAACAAATGAATGAATGAAGGTGGAAGGAAGGAAGAGGAGGACAGAGGGAGGAGGAGCTCTGTTTACAGAGATATGTCGCTGCGTGATAATAATAATGTGGCTGAAGACAACCAAAAGATAATAAATTTAAAAGAAAATACTTCAAATATCCCTCAAAATGGTAAGCAGCAGTACTACCAGCTGAATTTTTGAAATTCAAAAAAGAATATAAGGGTCACTTTAACTAGTTACTTGAATACCTTGATAAAATTAAAAACAAAGAGGTGTCAGAAACCAGAGAAGAAATTTTGTTTTTTGTCCTGACAATAAGATGGTCTTTCTGTCCTTGCAATGCTTCCAGCAGCTGGGCCTCCAGAAAGGATGAGGAAATGAGCCTAGGTTCTGAGAGACGAAGTAAAAGGAGTGAAGGGTTGATGGGTACATGAGCACCAGTTAGGAAACTTGGGGCTACTACACGGGACATCAGACCGTAAATCTGAGGATGACATGAGCCAAATTTAGAATACTATAAATATCATGAACTTGAGCATCCTTAAGCCTCTGAAATGCTCCAGTATATATTGTTTCACGTTTACTTGGAACTTATCACAACCAAGCGTTGGATGGTACATGGTGACCAACTCTAAACGGACTCAAGTCCTGGTAGTAGCTATGTGACCGTGGGCAAGTTACTTAACATCTCTCTGCTCTTATTTCATTCCCTGAAAACAGCAGATAATACCTACCTTATCAAACTGTTGGGAAAATTAAATGAATTAATATTTTAAAGGGCTTAGAACTGCCTTGATTAAAGATTTGTTTTAGATAAACTTCAAAGAGAAGAAATTGTTGAGAAAAACATAGAAATTTATGGAATATCTTTAAATTTGACGCCTCCTCATGAAAAGATTTTTTTTTCCTGCTAAAAACAGCACACTGGGTTGGAAAAGCTGTTGGTCTGGCTTATTTTATTCATCAGATATTTACTGAGCATTCTACTGTTTATCAGGAACTACTCTAGATACTAAGGATATAGTGATCAAAATAATTTTTTATATGGTCACTGTATTCATGGAATTTATGATCTACAGGGTGTGTGAGCTAAATAAATAATAATTCTGTATAGTAAATCCTGTGATAAACTCCATATGGGGTGCCATAGGATCTCAAAGCTAGCACATCAACCCACTGGCCATGTGGATGCTGGTAAGAAATGGGGGCAGATCACGGGATACTTCCTAGAAGAAGTGCGGACCATGTTAAGGCTCAAAGGATGAATATAAGTAAGACAGGTAAGAGGACATATGTAGAATATTCCAGAACACAGGGAGTTCAGTATTACTTAAGTTCGATGGTAAGAATGAGATAAGACTAAAGAAGTAGATAGGGATCAGGTCATGAAGGAAAACCAGTGCCATGCAGTTTGAACCTTAAAGGCAACTTAGAGCCAATATGAATTCACCCATACATCTTTTCCCTTTTAATTTCTCTTTTTAAGATTGTTTTAATGTTTATTTTTGAGAGAGAGAGAGACAGAGCATGAGCAGGGGAGGAGTAGAAAGAGAGGGAGACACAGAATCTGAAGCAGTTTTGCCTTTTATTTCTTTAGAATTTATTTAAGAATAAATAAATAAATAAAATTATTGTAGGTAACCTGTAGAATAACCCAAAAATGGTGCTGAAAATGGAATCAGAGACTAATATTTAAATGGAATCACTACAATGATTTCTTGGGTATGCCATTAAAAGCACAGACAACAAAAGCAAAGTAGATAAATTAGACTTCATCAAAATTAAAACCTTTGGTGCATCAAAGGACACTATAACTGAGTGATAGGCAATGCACAGAATGGGAGAAAATGTTTCAAATCATACACTGATAAAGGATTAATATATTCCAAAATATAGAAAGAGCTCCTACAACTCAAAAACAACAAAATAAAAACCAACCTGATTCCAAAATGGACAAAGGGCCTGAAGAGACATTTCTGCAAAGAAAAGATACAAATGTCCAGAAGCACAAGTAAAGATACTCAACATCAGTAATCATTAGGGAAATGAAATTAAAACTACAATGAGATATCACCTCATAACTATTAGGATAGCTATTATTCAAGACCAAAACCAAACAAACAAAAACCAACAGAAATGACAAGTATCAAATATTGGCAAGGGTGTGGAAGAATTGGAAGTCTTTTGCATTATTAGTGGGAATATAAAATGGTGCCATCCCTGTAGAAAATCCTTCGAGTTCCTCAAAAAGTGAAACAGAATTATCATATGATCCAGCAATTTCACTCTTATGTGTATATCCAAAAGAACAGAAAAGAGGAACCTAAACAGATACTTGTACACCAACGTTCATAGCAGCATCATTCACAATGATCAACAGGTGGACACAGCTCAGATGTTCACCAACAGATGAATGGATAAACAGAATGTGGTATATACATATGAGGAAGTATTATTCAGCCACAAGAAGGAATGAAACTATGACAATATGCTAAAACACAGGTGAACGGTGAAGACATTATGCTAAGTGAAATAAGCCAGACAAAAAGGGACAAATATTGTGTGATTCCACTTATCTGAGGTACACAGAGCAGGCAAATTCATAAAGACAGAAAATAGGATAGGGATTACTGGGGGCTGAGGGAAGAGTAGAATGGGAAGATATTGTTTAATGGGTATAGACTTTCAATTTTACAAGATGAAAAGAGTTTTGGACAGGGATAGTGGTATTAGTTGTACCACATTATAAATGTGTTTAAGAACACTGTGTACTTAAAAATGAGTAAGGTGGTAGATTTCATGTTATGTGTATTTTACCACAATATCAAAAAATGTTTAACAGAATGACTAGTTCCCTGCAATTTATAAATCGTCTTCCCAAAGATAAAACTTTTCTAAATACAATAACCTCTTTGAATTTTTATATCTATTTGCTGCCTCTGGAGCTTTTGGAGTGTGTAAATTTGAGATGTTTTGAGTGAATAACTTCATTCTCCAGCTCCCAAACTTCAAAATAATATCTACAACCCAACTCTTAATGTGTGACGAGGAAGAAGCCCCTTACGCCACTCTCCCCAGAAGCTTAAGGTGGGTGCTGGTGGGAGGGCAAGGGGAAGGAGGCAGTCAGGGGAAGACCAAAAATTTTTAAAAGTACTGGTCTGCAGCTTCATGGTGGTCTCACTGTTGTTCTCACTCTTAAGAAAGGCACGGTATCCTCAGAGAGCAATTACCTAGAGTATGAGATCAATCATGCTGGCTTCTTAATTGTTTATTGTTCTTTGAACATCTCTAATTGTTAACATCTGTGTGATTCTGACGTGAAAAGTCCAGAAGGTGAGAGCGAAGCTTTCCCAGCTTTTCAGGGCAGTCTTCTCAGGAATTTGAATCAAAGGAAAATCAATTCCATGCTCAACTCATGGTTCAAAATTATATTGGCCTTTTGGGTACAGGGAATTGAGGATCCTGGCTGGTGACAATGAATCAATGTGTCTTTGTAACTAACACGGAGCCTATTTTTAAGAGCTCCCTCAGCTGACCATTGGCACAGACTGTCAAAATACCCTTAGTCCCTGTCTGGTTGGTTACTCTAGAGGGGAGTGAACGCCTCATTTTTGTAAAGACTAGTGGGGCACCATTACTTGCAGATATCCTGAGGCTCTGTGGAGCAGAGAGCTCAAAATTCGTGCAGTCATGAACTGGGTTTGAATCTCTGCTTCACTACTTTTCTATCTGTGCAAACCTGAGCAGGTAGCTTAATGCCTTTGAGCTTTGATTTCTATATACTATTTCTATTACAGGGTTGATACTATCAGCTCATCAAATGGAAAATGGATTTAAAGTTGCACTAAAGTTCTAAAGCGCTTTCTAAATAAAAGTCATTTCTATTAGCAGTTTTGTAAGAGGCACTAATGTCAACCCCAAACAATGAATTACTTTTACTTCTCCTTCAACCACCAAAACCATATAGTAGTAACCTAGCATTTTTTAAACTCATTCTTTTCTCTTCTCCATACATGCGGATTCCGCTTCAGGTGTCTGCTCTTTCATTGGAGAATAAAATTAGGCAGACAGGTGGTAGTCACGTGCATGTTGTAACCATATTGAGAAGGTTGTGGTTTCATAATTATCCTTGCATCTTTTTTTTTTAATCTGCTTTTGGTTTTCTTGGACAAAGCAGGTGAAAATCAAAAAGTTTAATGTTTTGGCCATTTTATAGTCTTTATTGATTTCACTGTCAGTGTTCATTTATTGCTCTTCTATTAGTCGTTACATAGCAAATGTTAGAAGCTTACTGGTCTCTTCTTTTTGAAGTGGGTGTTAAGTACAAATACTGTGAACTGCTATTTTTGTCAAAGATGCCACCAGGAAGAAAGCAGAGCAGCCTTGGTATGTATTCTTAATTCAGGGAGATCAAGGTAAACCACCCATAAAGGCTCTCTGCTTACATCTGCTTTTTCCTACTCTGCCATTGGCCCGTTAGATCCTGTGGCCCGGTGCCTAGTCCTCAGTGTGTCATTTCTTTCTCATTTCATTCTTTAATTTAAATTTTAGTTAAATACATGCAATGTTGGTTTCAGGAGTAGAATTCAGGGGTTCATCACTTACATACAACACCCAGTGCTCATCACATGTATCCTCCTTAGTACCCATCACCCATCTCGCCCATATCCCCACTCCCCTCTCTCCATTAACCCTCAGTTTGTTCTCTATCACCAAGAGTCTCTTTCGATTTGTTTCCCTTGCTTCTCGTTTCCCCCTCCCCCTATGTTTATCTGTTTTGTTTCTTTTTTTTATTAAAATTTAAAAAAATTTTTTTACTTTTGAGAGAGAGAGACAGTGTGAGTAGGGAAGGGGCAGAGAGAGAGGGAGAGACGGAATCTGAAGCAGGCTCCAGGTTCTGAGCCATCAGCACAGAGCTTGATGCAAGGCTCAAACTCATGAACCATGAGATCATGACCAGAGCTGAAGTTGGACGCCCAACTGACTAAGCCACCCAGGTGCCCCATCATCTGTTTTGTTTCTTAAACTCCACATATGAGTGAAGTCATATGATATTTGTCTTTCTCTGATTGACTTATTTTCCTCAGAATAATACATTCTAGCTCCATCCATATCATTGCAAATGGCAAGGTTTCATTCTTTTTCATGACTGATAATATTATATATATATATATGTGTGTGTGTGTGTGTGTGTGTGTGTGTGTATGTGTGTGTGTGTGTGTATACCACATCTTCTCTCAATGTGTCATTTTAAAATTCTGAATTGTGACCATTATAATTCCATTTAAACATACCTTATGTAATTTTTGGTTGCTTTTTAAAAGAGAAATAGGACTCTCAATTAGTAGTACTGCTTGCCCTTTCTCTATTCATAGTGTTTCCTTTCATTTTAATTTGTGCATTTTAATTTATGTTATTGCCTTCTGTCTTGATATGGAAACCTTGGGTTCTTTCTGTAGTTTAATTATCCAGGAAAGACCTCAAATAACTGCAACAACAACGAACTTGGAGGAAATTCCCTTTACCCCTATATCTGAGTATTTTAAGTATCATTGGTTCATACCTGCCTGAACATTATTTTCAGAGTAATAGGAGTTTTAACTTAGTAGTGTTAGAAACCTGTAATAAAAATAAAAATCATAATTTTAATTTTATCAGTTGATATGTGATAGCTACTGAAGGTCACATTTTTGTCTTTTACATCAGATGATGGTGGTGCTTGTCTTTTTTCACCTGGTCTCCATCTTAAGCTTTAGCCCATAATTGTTTTACAAGTATGACATTTAATCAATACTAATTCTCAAGAAACTTAATTCACTAATACATTAGTGGATCTTTAGAAGAGTTTCATTATGCACATGCATTCATGAAATGTCTTTAATGCTTCTCTTCTGGTATTTATTAGACTCTTCCTTGGCAAAGAAAGTTGCCAGAGAAAAATTTAAGTGTACGTAGTAATATAGATGCAGTATGTTTTAGAAACCATAAATTGTAACATTTTAACATAGAAAAAGGTGTATAGTGAAAAACTTCACTCTCTTCCATGCCCCCAGCCAACCAGTTCCCACCACTACATACACAAAACGAAAATCTTGCTTATGGGCTTCTTAGAAATTCCTCCAGATGTTCTTTATGCAAACAGAAGCAAATATAAATTCATATTTATAACTTTCCTTTTTGGAACAAAATATAGCATTCTGTGCACACTGTTTTGTATGTTGCTTTTTTCACTGAGAAAATATATCTTGGAGATCTTGCCATATTGGCACAAGAAGTGGTTTATCATTCTTTATTTATAGCTGGATGACATTTTTTTATATGGCTATACTCTGATTTATTTAACCAGCCCCTCATTTGTAAACATGTAAGTTGGTTTCAGTCTTTATTTATGAACACTTTAATTGTTTCCAGTATTTTGCTATTATGAAATTACTATAATGAATAGCCTTTTACATATATTATTTTATACATGTGTAAGTGTATCTGTAAGATAAATCACATTAATGGAAATGGGTCAGAGGGTATGTGCATTTATAATGTTGATAAATATTGTCAAATTGATCTCGTCAAAGGTTATACTAGCTCATATTTCCACCTACAGTCTGTGACAGTTTCTGTTTCCCCACAGCCTCACCAATATGTATGTTGTCCAACTTGGAGGATTTTGCTAATCTGAGAAGTGAAAAATATGGTATTTCATATGGCTTTAATTTGCATTTCTTATGAGTAAGTTTGAACATCTTTTTTTACTTTTACTATATCCTTTTCTGTGAACTTCTGTTAATATCACAGGCCCATTTTTCTACTGGCTTTTGGTTATAGGGTGTTCAAATCAAATATATGTAAATATCCCAAATTTGGGCAAATCTTAGAAACTGATCTCTAACCAAAGCCAATCTCTCTGTGGACTTAAAATAAGTCCACTCTGAGTGGAAAAGTGGGATATCCAAGTCATCCCTGGAACTTCCATTTTCATTGGGAAATGAGTCTAATTAATATTGAGAGAAATAAAAAGAGAATGTGATGAAGCATTCATATTGCTCGATTAATTCATGCGATGGTCCAAGTACCCTGATATCAATGCTTTGATTAAACATCATTCTTATAAAAACAGCTAAGAACTAAAGCTTATTAGATGGATAATGTCATTTTAAAAAGATGAATAGGATCACCAATGTAGCAATTTACAAGGATTTTTTTTACCTTTGGCTAGGTGAAGGAAAGAGCCAGATCTGAGATGGGGTCTCCTAGAATAATTACAGCTGATTTATCTCTCAGTCCCACTGTAGAGCTGGTTTCTGAAGTTGAAAGGCACCTCAAACAATACATCTCTACCTCCCCAAACACACACACACACACACACACCTTCCTACCTACTGCTTATCAAATTGTTCCCTAACTCTTGAGGAGACAACTTTTGTTTCATTTCTCCTGTGACTTACTCTTCAGCACCAGATAGACCTTTCAAAGTACTCATCTGCAACACTAATAAGGCCTTTGGGGAATTATTCTAATAAATGATTATTTTGCTTTAATTTCAATTTATGGCCAGAAAGTACATGTCGGGATTTTACCAGAGCAGATTGTCCTCATTCGGGATCAGGCCACAGTGGCTGTAAATCCCATACAGCCACTCACTTTCCCCCTGAGACTCAGAGAGCGAGTGGGTTGAGAGAGATGCAGACAGTCATATCTGTTGCTTTTACTTGTTTTGGGGGTTGGTTTTCAGGTTCTGAGACACAAACTTTCCATCCTCCCTTCACTTTTTGTACACCTGATTTTAGCTGTCTTTTGAGGATAATGTCTCCCTCAACCCCCACCATCCTCTCCGCATACCACTTGCTTGTGATTGGAGTGAGAACAGAAAGCAAAGAAAATCAGATATACAAAGCCTGTCATAGGTACAAAGAGGGCCACTTGGCTCAGATCTCACATTTATAAAGAACCTCAAACTTAGATTTTTGCCATTATTTGCATATACATGTCCCAGAGATTCATGAACAACATTGCAATGAGTATGTGTTCCTCGTAAAGTTTTATAATATATGTCCCTGCAGTAGATAACTGAGCTCTAAATGCACGAAGGACAAACATATTTCATAAATCCTATAACTACAAGACACTCCTTGGAGTTTAATATGTTAATTTGTTCAATATAAATATTTAAAATACTCCATAATTTGGATAACCATATTTCAATATATTATTACTGAAAAAAATACCAATTGTCTCAAAAATTTAAAGTAGTATATAGGCCTCTCTCAAGTTGCATGAAATCCCTGGGTACTCAAAAGGGCTGAATTACATACATTGTTGGGTCTCATAACTAAAAGCCACCCAGATAATGAGATGCAGCTATAAAGATTTTTGGAAGTGATGTTTATGGACATTTATGGAGAGAAACTAAGTGTCACATAAAACTTTCCTGGCCATATTTCTAGAAATGTGTTATTCAGTGGTCCCTGAAAAGGTGTTCTAAATTCAAATGCAAGCATACTTTTAATTAAAAGGTTAACATTTATTATGAACTCTAGCATATTCATTTAAGATCAGTCAAATTTATGATTCAAAATCATACCTTTACTGGTGCACAGTGGGTATGCATTTTGATGCTGAACTTGGGTTTCTTTATGCTTTCAATGAGTTCTATACAATTGCTCATGTTAATGTATAAGAAGCAGTTCCCTGTATTTAATGCTGCAGAGGTGACCTGACCAGGCCTAACTCACCCTCCCTCTCACTTGTAAACTGTTAGTGGCTCAATCCCACTCTCTGATTCTCAGGACACTGTAAAACAGGGAGGTTGTCCTATAATTTCTAAGGTCCTTCTCAGCTCTTTAACCCTATGGCCAGGAGCGTGATTTCATTATTTCAAATTATTATAAAGGATTTTAGTTGCTGTGTTGACTTTATTGTATGGTATATCTTTACACCATTAAATGTATATGTTGGTCAGGAATGTATTCAAAATATTCATTCAACAAATACCTACTATGTGCTAAGATATACAGACAATACATGCAAAGCTCCTGCTCATATGCAGTCCATACTCTAGTGGAGGAAACAGACACTAGACAAGTAAATAAATAGCCATTGCCAATAGTTTTAGGTATTGGAAAGGAAATAAAAATAAGTTAATGGATAGACAGTGGCTTGGGAAGAGAGGACAAATTCGGAAAGAATACCCAAGGATGGGGAGATGGCATTTTAGCAAGATCAGAATAATAAAAGCTGGCTGTAAAAGGCCTGGGAAAATAATGTTCCAGGTAGAAGGAATAGCAAGAGTAAAATCTCTAAGGTTAGAATGACCTTACCATGGTCGAGGAGCCAGAAGAAGGCCGTTGTGGCCAGAGTACAGTGAATGGAGTGGAGAAAAATACAGGATGAGGTAAGAGAGATGAGTAGGGCTAGGTGACACCTGATACCATGGCTGGGTGTCTGTGTAATACTCTAAGTATAATGGAAAGACTCTGAAGAACTTTAAGCCAAAGAGTATTGTGATTTTTAAAAATTATTTTAAGAGATAACTCTGGAAGTCATGTGGGCAGTAAGTGGGCACATTTTACAGTCTGTTTCAGTAGTGCAGAGAGACAATAGTGACTTAGATCAGGGTGTGCAGATTACAGTGTAGGTGGTGATTAGTGAATAGATTGGATAAATATTCCAAGGAAGAGCTGGCAGAACGTGCTTATGGATTCAAGGTAGAATGTAAGGGCAAGAGAGAATCCAAGATAACTAAGAGGGTTTGGCTGTAGTAACTGCTTGAATGGGGGTGTCATGGAGTGCTGGTGGGAGGGGGGAATCAATCATTCTATTTTGAACATGTTAAGATTGAAATGCCTTTTCAATACTCAAGCAGAGATGATAGATAGACAGTTGTATATCTTGAGTCCAGAGTTCAGGAAGAGGACATGGCTGCAGATACAAATATGGGAGTCATTAGCATTTAAACACACAGAACTGTTTGAGATGGTAGTGGGTAGCAAAGAAAAGGCATATCCATATTTACAGGCTGAAAGAGGGAGGCGAGGGAGGAGAGAAGACATCAATTACTGGAGGCTGAAAAAAGGTGTGGTTGGTGAGGTTAGTGGGAACGTAGGACCATCTGGTATACCTAAACTCAAGCAGACAGATTGACTCATATGATGCTGCCCAAATGTCAAGAACAAAGAAATCAAAGAATAGTTTTAAAATAACATTAATAATGAGAGAACCTTCTGATCAGAAGTCAGTGCTACCTATACTGCATTTTAAGTGTGTACTATTTTTATTAATGGTATCACTGCATCAACTGCACTTTTAACTTTATTAACCTCAAAATAATTATAAAAAGCTTAATTATTTAACCCAACATAATAACTCATTTTGTACACACCTAATGCCAGGTATGTGCAAAAATAATAAGATGTTTTAATTGATCTTGCCAAGATAGACCATGTGAACATTTAACCACAAAACTTGCAAAAAAAAAAAAAACCCTCCATAATACAGAAGCATTTTTTTTATGCTTGCACAGAATAAACCAAATTTGATGAAAAGTAATTGCCCCCTAATAGTGATTCAGGAAAAGAGAACAAATTAGTGTGCCCTGGGCAACCTTCCAGCAGATCTCTCTTCCTACCTAGGAGATGATTTATAACACCCAAGAGTACTTGCCTTTTGCTATATTTCACTTTCTAAAATAAAATTTTATAGAGAGAAATTAAAAAGTTCTTTTTTTTCCTAGTTGTTGCCAACTTGATAATGATGCCACCCTGTCCTTTGTCATCGTTCGTCACGTAAAGCAAGGATACTAGTGCATACTCATTATTGGGAAGCTGTGGCTGCCTTGTTATTCAGTTGTTTCTCGTTTATTTAATTAAAATTCTGAACTGAATTATAACGTAAAACGCATCCTATGTGTAGACAGAGTGTACATCCCAGAGTTGGGCTCCATACAAAACAGTGCCACTGGAGATACTTAAAGGAACAAATACAAATGGGATTTGTGCACTTAGTGATAATTATACATAAAGGATCAGATGAGCAAGTCATTTTTCTCACTACCACTTAAACCTTTATGAGGAGCTGTCGTTCTGGGGCCACCAAGGCAATATAAAAGAAGTAATTTAATAAATGATATTCTAGTACCATAAAAGAATTGGCATTTGCCCACCTGATGTGTCTGAGTTAGGGGACTGAGTTGTGCCTCTGGGAGGATTCACCATATTATTTTTTAAAGATATGTTTTATATTTAATAAGTTTCCTGTGTATTTTTAGGATTATTTAACTGTGTTTTTATGGAGCCATTTTTAGCCCTCTCAGAACTCATCTCTAAGTAATTCAATTATGTGTGAATGGCAGTGTCTTTGTTCTCAGTTGTCAGGGTTCTGACAAGCCCTCAGAATAAAATAAAGCCATATGAAAAAGAAAAAGTCGAGGCCCTTAAAAATGCCCATTTGCATCATTTGTATTTCTACTAACTATGATCAGTTAACATTTATCAAACGTCCAAGAGCTCCATGAAGCCTTACCAAGCCCAAGTTGCACAAAGCAGCTGGTGTTATTGGGCCTGGGCTATATACCGAGGTCTTTACATGCATTCTCCCAATTAATTCTCACAAGCTTGAAAAATAGATACAGTTATCCCTGTTTGAGAGATGAAAAAATTAAGGCTTAGAAGATTTATGTTATGTGCCCAAAGTAAATGGAGAAACCAAGTTTCAAACATTTTATGAATAGAAGCGTGTGTGCCTTACACATTACTATGTTCACTTTCTTTTTTAAAAATATCTTAATGTTTCTTTACTTTTGAGAGAGAGAAAGAGAGACAGAGGGGAGTGGGCACAGGAAGAGGGAGACACAGAATCTGAAGCAGGCTCCAGACTCTGATTGTTAGCACAGAGCAGGGCTCAAACCCACGAACCACGAGATCATGACCTGAGCCGGTCAGATGCTTAACCAACTGAGTCACCCAGGTTCCTCACTGTGTTCATATTCTGCAAAAGAGCCCTCATTGTTATGTTTGAATTGTTTCCAGGCATATTAGCTGAGAAATATTAGGTATTAGGTGAATATAATAAAAAGATAGTATGCACATGCACTTCGTTGCTATAAGCCTTAAGAAGAAAAGTTCTGTAATTAAAAAAAATGTTTAATTGAACAGAGAACTCTAATAAATGTATTTCCAAAGAAGACATAAAGATGGCCAGCAGACACATGAAAATATGCTCAACATCAATAATCATCAGGAAAATACAAATTAAAACCACAACAAAATATCACCTGACACCTGTCAGATTGGCTATTATGAAAAAGCCGTAAAAAAAGGAACGAACAGGATGACAGTAAATAAGTTCCTGTCTCTTGAAAATAAGAGGCTACCAGTGAAAAAGGCTGCAGCCCAGTTTCTGAATAATGCTTGGGGAACTCAGAAAAAACAAAATGCCAAGAGGTTTAAAAGATGGTGGATGATCAGAAAGATGAAAGCTTCTAAGAAGTAAATCAAATGAAGTAAATGAAGAATGAGAACTTGTATGTATAGAACCTAGTTATTTGGTATAGAAAATGCTCGTTAAAAAATCTAATAAATCATTTATAAAGAGTTAAAAAAAAAAAGGGTGAGCAAAGATATATAGAAAAGGGAACTCTCTTACACTGTGGGTAGAAACGTAAGTTGATATGGCCACACTGGAAAACAGCATAGAGGTTCCTTAAAAAATTAAAAATAGATCTACCATATGATCCAGTAGTTCCACTTCTGGGTGTTTATCCAAAGAAAATAAAAACACCAATCCAAAAAGATATATACACTCCTATGTTTACTGCAGCATTACTTACCATAGCCAAATATGGAAGCAATTGACCATCCATAGATAAATGGATAAAGAAGAGATGGTTCACAATGCAATGGAATGTTAGTAAGCCATAGAAAAGATTGAAATCTTACCAGTTGTGACAGTATGGGTGGGCCTAGAGGATATTATGCTAATTAAATGAATGAGACAGAGAAAGACAAATACAATATGATTTCACTTATATATATAGAATCTAACGAGATAAATGAGCAAACAAGACAAAACAGAAACAGACTCAGATACAGGAAACACATTGTTGGTTACAAGAATGGGGAATTGAAATAGGTCATGGGAATGTGGTCAGTCATATTGTAATAACTTTGTGTGGCGGATAACTAGATTTGTGGGGATGGTTTTGTAACATATAAAAAATATCAAATGACTTTGAGGTACATCTGAAAGAAAGAATATTATAGGTCAGTTGTACTTCAATTTTTTAAAAAAGGAGGGGCACCTGGGTAGCTCAGTCCATCAAGTGTCCGACTCAGCTCAGAATGTGATCTCACAGTTCATGAGTTCGAGCCCCTCATTGGGCCCTGTGCTGTTGGTGCAGAGCCCACTGCAAAGGCTCTGTCTCCTTCTCTCTCTGCCCCTCGCCCCATTGGCATTCTCTCAAACATAAAATAAACCTTAAAAAATAAAAATAAATTTTAAAACTTTTTAAAGGAGAGACACACGTGACTCTTACTCTTGGGGTTGTTGTTTTGAGCCCCACATTTGGGTGTATTACTTAAAAATAGAATCTTTAAAAAAATAAAATTCATTTTTTTTAAAAAAAGAGAAAAGTTGTAGAAGAAAAAAAAAGACTTTCCTTCTCTCATTTACTTCCAACTGGCTTATCTTTGTTGATGGCAGAGAAAAACAAATGTTTGCATCCTTTCTATTTATGAAATTTGTAATAGGCCTACATGATTTGCAATCTAGATGAAAAGAGATCATTTAGTGGATGGACATACAGTTCTGAAGTCTGATAGACATGACTCTCCAACCAGGTCACCTTCAACTGAGCCTGGGGCCCCGGGGGATGAGGTCTACCCTTTGTATCAAGCTGCATCTCAGTGACATGCAAATATGTGAGACAAGAGGTTCTGGGGTCAAAAGGAAAAAGAGATAAAGGAAATGGAAACAGATGATTTAATTAAACAAGTTGCTTGAGGCTTTCTGGTATTTCTCCACCAAATTCAACATCTTTTTTTTTTTTTCAATTAAGATTGTAGATATTAGGGAAAGGTGGTAAAATTTTCTACTTGGTTGAACAAAGAATTGTGTGACCTAATGGATTTTTAGCTAAAATCACCTATAATTGAAATTTTAAAAGTATCTCTTGAATTTGTTTCCTAGAAGGGAAGATGCTGATGGGAGCAAAGTGCAAGCAGTGCTTTAATATCTCAGTTTTATGGTCTCTGTTTACATAAATGTGACGTTTTTTCAGATAACACACAAACGCTTGAACTTATTTCAAGCACTACATCCCTAATTGTCAAAGAAGCAAATATATGAGCTTTATTGGACCTAGCATAGCCATTCTGTGTTGTTTACTCTATCACAGCAAATGTTTTGTTAAGCTTGTCTTAAGCAAAGTAGAAGCCAGTAAAATCTGCAGTTTTACAGTGAAGAAACACAAAGGCAGACTCTACTTAAAATTAGTAACCAGTTTGTTCGGTGGATGTACCCACTCATGCATAACTTTTATGCAGTATATGTGTAGACAGTACACGTCAAATGGTAACCATGCCTGCCTCTATAATGTCTGCTATGCTGTGAATATTCACTCTAGACCCCTGAGGTAAACTAATTCTCACATAGCTGCTCTGTTCTTCTATAAGCTGTGGACCTGCCCTCCATATTTGTAGACTGTCTCCAAGCTAAATTGCAATTCTCTGAAAGTATCTCCTGATATAATATGGCAATCCTAAACATAGAATTCCAAAGTCTCTGAATTTGTATAAATGAAAGCACAAATTTGCATGTATTTTCTACAAGTTGACATTTCTGGAATATTATAGGAGCTCTGTACCGTCTTGACTCTTGCCATTAGCTCTAAGCTCTCACTCATTTTACTCTAGGACTCAAGAAGAAGTCACTAAGATAAAAGTGATGGCCTCCAACTTCTGCCCATTGCATTTGCCCTGTAGAATAGGAGAGGAGGGATGTTTGGGGGTTGAAAGGTTCTTTTAGCTCTCCTGTTCATATGCATACCTTTTCCTACCAGTACTCATAAATAGATATATATGTATAGATAACTACATCTAAAAAATGTATATGTATGTATTTGTGTGTGTATTTACCTATCTGTATATATAGATATATATATACAGATACAGATATATAGTTATATAGGTAGAGATACAGACCTTCCTGATTGCCTCTTATGCATTGATATATGCTGATCTGGAAAATGTTATCAATGTTTACATTGAAAAATACTTAGCGATTTGCTTCTTAACATTGGACTTCATAAAAATCTCTGTTTCATAATATATTGTGGCTCCGAGTTAAATGCTTAGAAGTACCCTTCTAAAGCTTTGACAGTGTGATTTTAAAATACCTTAAGGCAAATTACATGATAGATGAGAGTGAGTCAGGGAAAGTTTTAGTTATCATAAATGAACCTCCTCTAAGGTATTATTGCTCATAGAACCCAATATAGTTTCCCATGATTACTTTCATGATTGAAGTGTCCCAAAGCAGACCCCAGTTCAGTAATGAAACTGACAAACAGTGATGGGAAAAAGGTTTCTTTTATTCTGGATGTTTGTACATGTCAATAACTTGTTAATTGGAAAATTGGAAAGATCCTACTGAGTATAATGCCACAAAATCAGTTCAAAATTAAACATTCACATTTTGTGTCATTGAGTTCCATTTTCCTTGTTTGTCCTAATTAACTATAAAAGCTGAATCTTTGTTCAGGCAAGATTAATGGGGAAAAGTAGTGAAATTGATGAGGTAGACACAACCCAAGGAGAGTTAGACAAGCAAGTAATTCGTGAGGAAATTGTACGTCTGAATAATTTGTCTCAGAAGCGAATGAAGATAATTTGATCATCTTTGGACTATTAAATCTAGGTACCTGGGTTTTAATTTTTATTTTGCCACTGACAAATTGAATCAGAATAGACCGTTTAATGTCAGTGAATTTCTCTAACTGAATACTCAGCAAATGGTAGACCATAGTTTGAAAAAATGATGTTCAAGTATCTGCCCCTTCATTATGATAGAAAATGGAAGGACAGGTTGGACAACAGTCATATGGGTTTACATTAATCAGATAACACACTTCTCTCTCCACTAAAGGTTGTTTGTTTTGTAAACTCTATTGAGGCAGTGCAGCCATATTAGGAAAAGAATGGTCTTTGGTGTCAGGTACCCTTGGGTTCAATTCATGGCACCCTGTGCCTGCCACTTAGCTATTTAGCCTTAGACAGATTTTTAGCTTCCCTGAGATTCGGTTTTCCCATTTGTAAAAATGGGGAAAATAATATCTATGACTGTAAAAGTAAATTCCCACTCAAAGGAGTTCATGTTGTGGTGAAAAAGCAAGTCAGCAATTACACAGTGGTATGGTAAGGGCTATCAGGAAAACATAGATTTGTTACTGAGTGGTCCATGCTGGCTCTTGTCTCTCATTCAGCTTCTTCACACAGGAGGTAGAGGGATGGAGAACCATCACCTTTTGAACTCATATCAGTCCTGGTGCTTTATTTACACTGTTAATCAATCCTCACAGCAATCCTAAGAGGTTGTTACAGTACGATTTCCCCTTTATTGGTGAGGAGACTGGTGCTCAAAGAGAATAAGTAACTCGTCCATGGCCACGCAGTAGCTAGCAAAGCCTTACGAACCATGAAAGTTGCATTACAGTAAAATTCGGGGGTATGAAAATGGGTTTAATATTTTGCATGCAAAAATTATTTCCGGTCTAACACCCTTGCAAGGTTTTGTCTGTATAATCACTGCCTCTCACTGTAAAACCAGCAAGTATCCAAAGTAGGGCTTTAAATAACAAAAATCACAGACTCCCTGGATTCTGACAGCCATGACAAATCCTGCTTTAATCATGCATTAAAAACACATGTCATCTGTTTGATAAGCAGTCATCTGCTATTGCTTGACCTAGCGATGAATTAATAAAGCAAAACATGTGGCAACTCAAGGCATATGTATGAAGTCTATTCTTCCCGAGGCCTCCAAATGTGATTCTCACCCTTCGCCTAACAGGCAAAAAGGTGTTGGCTCTAAAATGGTATATAGCGACACTAGCTCACACTTACAAATTGAGTGTAAACCTGGGAATTTTTAAAACTATAAGCCATAAAAAAGTGAGTTCAGAGATAGGCCCTGAAAGGAGCCAAGGCCAGAAGAAATGGCAGTCTTGGAAAGAATGACTAATTAGATGTTAGTCACCAGGCTTCATAGGCTCCTGTGGAATTATTAGGTGCAACCAAGAGTCTGCACCTGACTGTCCTGTTACTCACTGCACAGAGCCATTCTTGAGTCTGAAAACTTTCTACTCTGAAGCCTGGATATTTGTAGAGATGGACTGGGAGAGCCAGAGGAGGAAAGACGGACTTCAATGATCTCCTTTGCCAACCCCATGAGGCATACCACCATTTTCTCTGTTGTCTTGCTAGTTGTGGCCTGGGTCAAGATTTATTTTCCCCCTCCAGCTGCATGAACCCTAAAGAAAGGTTTGAAATATTGTAAGCAGCAGGCTATGAACATGGTGTCTGGAATACTAAGGGAGAAAAGAGAGTGTCCCACAAGTTATTTATTTTAAGATGATAAACCACTTGTAGGAACGAGTTCATAAATGCTCTATCAGTAGAGAATGGTTGGCATAGAATAGGAGTTAGAGAGATAAATTCATCCAGATTTCATCTCCTAAAATACTTGGAGCTTCTTGGATAAAAGGCATTCTTTCAAGTGATTTGTTTATATGCCAGAAAAAAACTTGAATCTCATATCGTAAATTAAGCTAAGAATTCATGACAAGGAAGTGAGATCTGAAAACTGGGAAATGGTATTTTCTTTTCTACACTCAAATTCCAGGAAATCAAATGCAGTCCCAAGTCTCTATTCTCTATCAGTAAATGTAGTCAGCCAGAACACACCCGGGGGTGACTACTCTATGAAAATGTGCTTGTCTTTTCACTCACACAACACACACACACACACACGCATGCACACACAGAGAGAAATTATACAAATGGATGTGAATCAAATTTTGGTAAAAATACATCATTGTGGTCAAGAGCCGACTCTATAAAGATGTGTAAGTTAAAGCTTCATTTCTGCACTTTGGTTCCTGGAAACATTTAGGCATGTTATTTCATCTCTATAATCTCTCTCTTTATATTTCAAGTAGTATAATTGTACCTGAACAATTATATTGTTGTAAACATTGCTTATGTCTTAAGGTAGTAAGAACAGTGCCAGGTGTGTAGTATATCCACACTGCTTTCTAATTATTTTAAATATTTTTAACGTTTATTTACTTTTGAGAGAGAGAGAGAGAGAGAGAGAGAGAGAGAGAGAGAGCGCACACATAAGCGAGAAGGATCAGAGAGAGAGGAGACACAGAATCTGAAGCAGGCTCCAGGCTCTGAGCTGTCAGCACAGAGTTCGCCGTGGGGCTCAAACTTGCAAACCGCAAGATCATGACCTGAGCTGAAGTGGGACGCTTAAGTGACTGAGCCACCCAGGGACTCCAAGATTTAGACCTCTTAAAATAAAGTCATCCTGATTGCATTTTGCTTCCTCTTATTTTTCCATAAATTTTGACCTCATTTTTGTAACTGAAATTTCATACTGAAATTTTCTAAATATAGGAAATTTTGCAGTAATATGTAAAAGAAGAGTTCTTGGAGAGCCCTGATTTTACAGAAAGCTCCATCTTTTTCTCTGCAGATTATATTAGAAATGCAAAAAGTGTCCCAGACAAAAGGACTAAAAAACTACGTGATTTAAGTAATCAAGAGATATTTAAATGTTCCAATTTTGACACTGTCATCATTGTTATTGGGATGTTAAAAAAGAAATCTCAGTCTTTTCAATGAACGCATGTGTAACATTTTGTTTCATGAGTTATCTCAAGAAAAATCTATGTACTTCTAAAAGTTTTTTCCAAAATTTACTCCAGTTGAAATTGTGATCAAAATGTATCGGAGTAACTCCTTTAAAACTTCTTTTATTCAATTATAATTAGCATACAGTGTTAAATTCATTTCAGATGTGCAATGTAACGATTCGACAATCCTATCCGTCTCTCAGTGCTCACCAAGACAAGTGCACTCTTCATCCTCTTTATCTGTTTCACCCATTTTCTTACCTCCATCAACCACCAGTTTGTTCTCTGTATTGATCAAAGTAACTTGTTCATTTCATCGAATTTATTCATCAGAAAAATTGGGAGAACCTTCATTTCTCCAAATGTTTTATTTCTATTGTTCCCCCCACCCAGCTTCAGTTCTATTACATGTAATCATTGATTCTTATGACTTCCCCTCCAAGAATACTCAGATATGTTCTAGTGTGTTTATACCCACATACTTTTTCCTGAATAATGGTGCACTATATTTTACATAGTTATTTATTTTTGAGAGAAAAAGGGCATGAGTCGGGGGTGAGGGCAGAGAGAGAGGGAAACACAGAATCTGAAGCAGACTCCAGGCTCTGAGCTATCAGTACAGAGCCCAACACGGGCTTGAAGCTCTGAACTGCAAGATCATGACCTGAGCCGAAGTCAGATGCTTAACCAACTGAGCCACCCAGGCACTCCAATGGTGCACTTTAAAAAAAATTTTTTTTAAACATTTATTTATTTTTGAGAGACAAAGAGAGACAGGTCATGAGCAGGGAGGGGCAAAGAGAGAGGGAGACACAGAATCAGAAGCAGGCTCCAGGCTCTGAGCTGTCCGCACAGAACCTGACGCAGGGCTTGAACCCACAAACTGTGAGATCATGACCTGAGCCAAAGTCAGATGCTTAACTGACTGAGCCACCCAGGTGGCCCCAATGGTGCACTTTTTAAATAAGAATTAGCAAATATGGCTTTAGAGACCCAATACTGATTACCCTGAAGTAATTCATTTTTAATTTTTTTTTAATGTTTATTTATTTTTGAAGGAGAGAGAGAGGGAGTGTGAGTGGGGTAGGGGCAGAGAGAGAGGGAGACACAGAATCTGAAGCAGGCTTCAGGCTCTGAGCTGTCTGCACAGGGCCCAATGTGGGGCGTGAACTCACAGACCATGAAATCATGACCTGAGCCAAAGTCAGATGCCTAACTGACTGAGCCACTCAGGTCTCCCATTAATTCATATTTTTCACCACATTATTATTCTAATGCTAAGAACCTGTTGAACCTACATATATTTCATAATGTTAAGATACCAAGAATATCAGCTGGCATAATTTGGTGGTTAAATCAAAGAATTAAAGTATATACCTCTGCTACATATAGAAAATGTAGAAGCTGTACTGAATTTAACTTTTTAAAGTTTTTAATTGGGATCTGATATGGTCATGAAAATAGGCTTCATGGCATTGTGTCCATCCCTCTGCAAATACTGATTCTTTGGTG
>NC_043709.1:48353944-48362548 GCF_006229205.1 Suricata suricatta
CCTCTTCCTTCTGGTTGAAACCTAGTTTGTGGACTATTGTGTCCCATTAGACAAGGAGATGAAATTAATTTATTCTCATGATCAGTTGTAAGCAGGTATCCATAGAATGGCTTCAGCACACCAAAGCAATAGAACTGAAGCCCATTTAAGACTCAGAAGTTTCTGACTCCAGAAAAGATTGAGGGTGCATTTTTGTTTGGTCTCCTGGGGAGAAGAAGTTTATTCTATAAGAGATTAAGAACCATTAGGGATTTAAGAGGAGTACTCTGAGATATCTCAGTGCTTTTCTGTAAATTATGCAGGGTATGATAATTGTATTGATATATTATTTTACTAAGGATAATACATAATTAAGTTCCATTGTCAAAACCCTTTGATAGCAATCCTTTAGGAAATCTTGCTTAAATTTTAGAATGTGCCATCAAACTGCCAAGGCAGCAAATGAAACTAGAGGTCTAGTATCTAAAAAAGAGAAACAGCTGACTTATAGCACATTCCAGCTGGGCTGGGATAAAATTAAAAATTATGGTCCCATATCACACAAGACTTCCATGTTAGCTGAAAATCAAAATGGCCCATTTCTTGATGTTTCTGCCTGTAGAATTCTAGAAAAGTTCATTTCAGTGGTGCTTCCTTTCTCTTCCCATGCCCCTCCCCACCAGTACCCTAAGCCCATACTCATTTCTCCCATCAGCTAATGAAGCACATGTTCCCATCTCAAACCCATGAAGCAATAAGGATTCCTCAATCACCATTCCACTTAATGTTTTATTATCTTTTATCTACTTTGATTCTTAGTTTGCACATAGTAGGCACTAAAATTTGTAGAATGTAATTAAATTCAAGGGACAGATCATTCCCTTCACAATGGATTTCGTTTTGTTCATCATGAAAAACAGTTTTCTTCTGAGTTCGTAATCATGTGCATGAACATTGTGGCGTAGCTGCCTATCTCCCCGCTGCTAGGAAATAGTCCTAATGTTTAATTGCACAAAATGCCTCCCTCCCCCTTAATCAAGAAGTTAAGGGATCTCCTGGCTTAACAGGTGCCTCAATTGTGCATAATTAGTTGCTAGGAATTGTTTAGCATAGGCTGATTAGTCTCAGCTGAAAGAAATTAATTTTTTTCTTCAACAAAGCCATGAAAACAGCTAGAGATTCTTGAAACCATAGTCTCTCTGGGAATCCCAGACACTGGGAGATGGAGAGACCAGGAGCAGCCTGATTTCACATGGATGCTGTTTGATATCAGGCAACCATTCAAGGTTCTGAGAACATGAGGCGACCTGAGTCCATTCCTCAAGATGTGGTTCTCTCAGCTCAGTGTGGGCTTTGGGTGTGATGCAGAATTAAGATGCCGGTTGTTTGCTTTCCAAATGTATAAAAACCAGCTTCACTCAGAATATGTAATCAAAACAAATGATTTGTGTTTGTCCCTCCTGTGTTTGGCACATGAAGAGACTGACCAAACTTGGGGGAATGAGAGGGACAGATGGTCTTCCCCATTGTTCAACTTGTTTTAAGTATATGCTTGACTAAGCCCTTTCTGTGCCTCTGTCACAGTGTCAAGTCTCCATTTAATGAAAGGCATTTTCCCTAGCCTCATGGGATGTTACTCTAAAGAAGACCTATGCTCTTCCTTGTTATAACCAATATACAGCCCCTATGACAGTGGGCGGCCATCCTGTGTGACAGTGATTATTTAGCTGCTAAGATGTCATTAGAGAAGGTTGACAGTTCTGACACCCTATGGCATCTTTAATGATTACTTGCAGCATTCACTTCGGTGAACAGTAGCTCACCAGTAGAATGTCTGCTGTGCCCCTATGGTGACTTTCAATTATGATCCCTTTTTATATGATCTACCATCAAAATCAAGGCTGGAAGTCCTCTGTGAAAATTGGAATTCTTTTGCTTAAGGGCATTATTCTAAAGGATGTTTGATAAATCTTTCTGTAGTCTGAATTAAAATTAAAGGAAATATATATTTTATTTTTTAAATATATTTTTTAACATTTATTGCATTTTTAGAGACACAGAGAGACAGAGACCAAGCTGGGGAGAGGCAGAGAAAAGGAGACACAGAATCCAAAGCAGGCTCCAGGCTCTGAGCTGTCAGTGCAGAGCCTGATGTGGGGCTTGAACCCACAAACCACAAGATCATGACCTGAGCCAAAGTCGAATGTTTAACTAACTGAGCCACCCAAGTGCCCCAAGAAAATACATTTTAATACTAGTTTTATAAAGAGTCACAAATTTTTAACATACAAATTAAGTTAGTACTTACTAGCTATTGGGCAATGATGCAACATTAAAAAGACTAGGCTATAAACCTAGAAAAAGAAAATCAGAGGTAGGAAGGAGGATGGTTCATAACAAATGTTTGACTTTCTTCAGGTTACTGTTTATAATAAATATATAATAAGTGCCCTCGATTGAATATAATTCAGTCATCTATCAGCAAATGTTTAATGAATACATGTTATGTGTCAGGCACTGTTCTAGAGATATTATCTACTGATTGATTCCTTTCCATATTATTTTACCTACTTTTTCTAATTCACTTGTGTAATTGAATGGAACTTGAAAGTCTGTTTTGTGTCTCCCTGATAAAATAAAGAAGTAATAACATGGGTCTTACATTCAGTGAACTTTTTAAGGCCCTTAACTGTGGAACAGTGAATTGTATTGGCATTTATTTTAAATTTTTATCTTCCAAAAAGTGAACTTAAAAGTATGGACTGATACTGCGGTACAATTTAAATATACTTCATTTTAGGCAAACAAATCTGTGGAGGAGGGGGGAATAAGATTTATATACACACAAAAGAAATGAGCCCTGATTGCTCATTTTAATAGCCTTCTCCATAGGAATTTGCTTACATTATGCAAGCTTTCTGCTGGGGTGGTGTGCTCAGCAGCTCACCTGTGTGATACAGAAACATGCAAATAAGAACTTATCAATGCTTATTGTTCATCCAAGAGGAAATAGCATAAGGAGAAAAGAACATGAGAATAAAAAAATAAAAGAAATTCAGTCCAGACTCACTTTAGATGTGTGTTCTTCTATAAACTTACCTCTCTGGACTTTAAGTCCCAACTATAAAATGAAAAGACTAGCCCAAATTATTCCTTATAACATGAAATTCTAGTGATATATCGACCAATCTCCACTAAGGGACCCATGAGAAGACCACAGTAGAAGACTCCATAGCTCTCCATGACTTTATGCTCAAGGATTAAAAATGTACCCCTGACATTCTTATCCTTTAGTATCCTCCTCTGAAGCCAGCAGCCACTGATTTATTGAGTGTCTTTCCTCCACTTCTACTGTCAAGCAAAGTTTGAATCAAGAGTTTACTTTGAGTAAATCACACCAAGATTTGATGTCCATGCTGTAATGGGTAGCTTTTTATAAAACGCCTGTGGTGCTTCCTAGAGGTCTAAAATAAACACATATGCTTAGAATATATTCTTAAAAGCAAATGGTAGGTGGTGCCATGCTGCTGTGTTGCTGTGTTTGACTTAATTCTCATGGTAAACATTGCCAGGATTCTGACTTGCTTCCATTAGGAATTATTGCTTTCACCTTGATGGACTTTGGCAAGCTCTTCTTAGAAAATATCAAGTTTACTTCAGTCTGGTACTTTGACCAATACAACTTTTGGCTTCTAGATAATTGTTTACTTTTGTTTATGCTCAGTAAGGACACTCTTAATACTGCAAGAGGGAGTGGGGACTGGGGAATGGATATGTAGATGCTGGCTGGGTGGCCATCTCTAATGTAGTTTCAACCTTTTAGGATGTGCATAGCTAGACTGTGTCAGCTCTAAATCAAGAAAATTGTTTTCAAATATACATGAGAAAACAATTTTACCAAGGTTGTCTACTTCTATAGTGCAAAGTGGTAAATTTCTAAATAAATAGCTCCTTAAAATAGAACATCGAGTGCAAAAAACCCCAGAGTCTCCTGGGCAAATCTCTTATTGCCCTTTAAGAAAATCCAACACTGGACTCAACCCAAGACTTTAATTGGCTGGACTCTTGACAAATTGAAAACTGAGGAAAGGCTTTAGGTTTCCAAGATGCTGTTCGTAAAACTAGTTTTTATGATCTATATCTCCTTGGCTCAGTGCTCTGTACTCATGCATATACAGTTTCAAAGATTAGGATTATAAAAGGAAATATATTTTTAGTTGGTTTTATAAAGAATCCAAATTCTCATATATAGTAAGTTTATTTTAATAGGTGCTATATAAAGCATATTGCTTGATTATTAAATCAATACTCTGAGAAAAGCACACAGATACTTAAGTGGAAATGGTGGGGCAAGTAGAGATTTCTGTAGTGCAATGCTTACATTTTGTCTTGTGGTTTCTGATTATACTCAAAATTGCATCTGCATGGAGAAGAGTCAAAGATCTAGGGTACTATATTACAAGCAAAAATGATGCTGTTGATTGTATTGGTATCCAAAAGTTGGTACATTATATCTGTGGTTGGAAGAAGATAAATAATTGTGTGATAAATGAAATATAAAATGAAACTGAATGATTTCCATTTTTTAAATTAATTGTTTACAATTACAATTACCCTGTTTACAACAATGTTAATCTTTCCTTTTTGTCATTGTTTATAAAGACCTTGTTAGTTTTATGAAGAAATCGTGAATCATTTCAACCAGAGGTACATCCTAGGAAGGAATTGAGTTCCTCAATTTTGAAACACAAACCAATTAGTTGGGAGAATTAATGTTTTCAAATGATAAAGCCTACTTGCTAAATTAAATGTTTGTTATATTTAATAGTTTGCAATGTACACTATGTTTTTTTAATCATTTAATGATTTCCTATTACAACAACCACAACAAACCTACCTTACAATATGGCCAAAAGTACCATTTGGGTCATCTAGCTTGACTAGATAGGCTAGATAATTATTTTACATTGCATCTACCAAGGCCATATACATCTTATTCTTGACAACATATATGACTGTCACTCAGATATCTCTTACTTTATACAAATGCCCCATGCAAATTAGCAAGAATTCTTCCTTTCTTTTTTAACCCTAATATTTGCCATCCTAGTTCATTCCTCCTATATTCCAAGCCAGATTAAATCCATTTCTATATTTAAATAAAAACCACTTGACTTAGAATTTCATGGATCCATCACTATGATCTTGTTACCTAGTGTTTTGCTCATCCAGCTTCTTGCCTGTCACAGATACACTGAGCTTTAGTCCTTCTGTCTTTTCGGTTGTTCTCTTTATGGTTCTGCAGGTTATTTTTATCTCTTTCTAAAAAAGGGCAGATGAGCCCATAGCAAAATACGTCTTCTTTTGCCAAACCATCATTTCCTTCCTGTTTTCTAACAGCTTCTCTGGTCTTACTCTGAATGTCCATATCCCTCCATATCTCTGGATGCCATTCTGCACTTCCAAGAGGAACCTACTAATTCTGTATGTCTTTATTTTCCTGCAATACTAATGCTCTGTCATCTGCTTATAATACTCTGTCATCCAAAATATAACATTTTGTTTCATTTCCTTTGTTCTTCTACCTGATTCTTCTTAGTGCCCACTGAGCCATTTTATTCCTTCTTTGTCTTCTTCTTACTGATATTCACCAATACTTATTTATCAATGCATGTAGGTGACAGGCAAATAATTTGTATGCTGCACTTGTATAGTTCTTACCATTTTATGCCTTCAGGTTGATCCTGACAATAGCTCAATCATGACAATCCTAAGATGTAGATGAGAAAGTATCTCCCTCCCTCTTTTATAGGAGAGAAAACCAACATTCAGTGCATTTCAAATGACTTGCCCCACACCTAAGCCAAGATTAATATTCCGATCTCCTAACTCTTTCTACTATACCATACCATATCACCTCTCTTTGGCAGAAGGATGGCAGTCCATTAAAAAATCTTCACTGCATTAGAAACTGGATGGAAATTAACCAAACGCTTCATTGTACCTTTGCAGATGAGAGCCCCTACACTAAATCCGCCAGCCAGACAAAGCCGCCTGATGGAGCGTTGGCTGTGAGGAGACAGAGCATCCCAGGTTAGACCAGACTGTTGGATTTTTCAGCTGTTTTACTTTTGAACCCTGTTTTGATGATCCTAAATAGTTCCAACATGGTAATTAAAATCAATGCTATTTCATAGGGTATAGGCTGCATTCCACCCAACTTGTTCGAAGGATACTCATAAAAACTAGACTTTGGAAAAGCTTGCCAACTTGTGAGAAATCATCTTATGTGCAAATTCTTTGTAAAATGACTTGGAGTTATGTCAGCTCTCACTCATTTACTTACTCTCTTCTCTGTTTTCAGGGGATGACTCTCATGGCAGTATCTATTTATTGAGATGTACAAGGGGTTCAAATTGCTGTAGCCAAATATATATATATTCTGAATAACAAATTATTCCTTTCTTCTTATTTCTTTGAACCTGGATGTAGTTCCACTGGGCAACTCTTATAAAATTTTGGGTCTTTGACTCAGGAAGATGCAGTTAGGATTCCTATAATACAATACATGATACCTGTTTTTTCAAAAAAACATTTTGGACAAATATCTTAAAAGCCTTACCACAACACTTCAATATTTTTGAAGCTCTGAATTTGAGAATGACATAGAAGTTCTAAAAGAGGAAGAAATTCAAAGTATTACTCAAACTATGTAAAGCTAGTTAATTTGTGATACACCTCTTATGGAAGTAACTATACTTAAAAGAAGAGTTAAAATCATTAATACATTTAGACATTTATACGAACAATGCCTTTATATATTTTAGAACAAGTGAATCGAGTACAGCTAAATCTCAGCTATGCGATTTTAGGGCACAGTAGTTTAACAAATCGGGAGAAATAAAGCAGTGTTTCCAACCTTTCAGTTGAATGGTTTGGCAAATCTGTCAGTGAATAGGGGAATTTTTTCCATTTGAATAAGAGCACTGTGAGTCCAGTTTCTGAGCAACCCTGCTCATGATTATTATTTACTTTTACAAGAATAACGTGTGGTTATTTTTATTCTTTTTGTGAAGGCTTAGATTCATTATGAAAGTACATGGCTGGTAAAGAGGCATATTGTGAACATGCTGTACATCCTTGTTTGGGTGTTTTGAAGATTCTAAAGTAATTTGAATTCTATAATTAGATGGCATCACCCAGTGCTGAGATTTCTTCTATTCCATCCTACAAGCCCATCATTCTTAATGCTGATCACATTTAGAAAAACTATTTCAGTATGGGCTATGACTTTCTCCTTATCAGCAGTAAGGAAGTACCCCAAGTTTGAAGTTCAGGAATGCCAGTTATCCATCAATTCCTTCTTGGTTTCTCTACATTAGCTAGTATGCAATTCTCGTCTGTTGGGAAGAGTGAAGGGACTTCCTAGTCTCCTTACCCCTTTATGTGATATTAAGCAAAAGCACTGGCTATAATTATGTTTTCTTTTCATGGGTTCTCAGTATTGGAGGGCCAAACTTCTCCCTAAAGTCATTAAGTAGTTTTTTATGTTATGTGCTAGGTAAAAAGAAGTTATTCATCATAATCCTTAGTTCATGACATATAGTGATTCTTCATTACAGAACATTTTCCTTTGGTCCTCCTTATATCAGTTTAATTTGAATCGATTTAAATAGAACCATGAACCTATTTTGTAGGCTGCATGGGTTATTTTCTTGGGGTTTCAACAGGGACAGACATCTTTTTGTTCATCTTTAATGAGGTAGCAGTCAGAAGGGTTGGGGAAAATCTTCTTATTTAGAATAGCCCAAGAAGAAAGGCTTTACCATCCGAGGTCTGAGAAACCAAAGTAGTTATAAGAGGCAGGAGGAGATGGCGGTCTCCACAGGAGTTAAAGTTCCTCGTAATTTTCGCTTGTTGGAAGAACTTGAAGAAGGACAAAAAGGAGTAGGCGATGGTACGGTTAGCTGGGGCCTTGAAGATGACGAAGATATGACACTTACAAGGTGGACAGGCATGATTATTGGGCCACCAAGGACAAATTATGAAAACAGAATATATAGCCTGGAAGTAGAATGTGGATCTAAATACACAGAAGCTCCTCCATCAGTTAGATTTGTAATCAAAATTAATATGAATGGAATTAATAATTCCAGTGGAATGGTGGATGCACGGAGCATACCAGTGTTAGCAAAATGGCAAAACTCATATAGCATTAAAGTCGTACTCCAGGAGCTGCGGCGTCTGATGATGTCCAAAGAAAATGTGAAGCTTCCACAGCCGCCAGAAGGACAGACATACAACAATTAATTTTAGTGAATCTCAAACTTGTCTTAAATTAACAACCTTCTACTCATGTTAATGTCTTGATTAAATATCACAATGCAAAATTCCCACACATTAAGTAAAAGAATTCCAGCTGGTAAACAGGAGGAAAAACGCAGCACCATTTGTTTTCTCTTGCTAAGGCACTGTCATTTAAGCATAAACCTGGAGTACTCAAGATAGAATTCAGGTTTTCGAGATGAAAGCATGGAGAGAAGAGTCACATGCTGTGGAAGCATGTGTGTTTCTGAAAAGTAAAAACATCTCAAGAAGGAAAAACAGACCTGGCATGCTTTACCC
>NC_043709.1:48362648-48505442 GCF_006229205.1 Suricata suricatta
ATCAACGAAAAAGGAAATAGGTGTATGGATTTGTGATTTTGAGATTAAAGTTAGTCTTAAAATGTAAATAAAATGTGGACCGTGTCCTGAGAAACCGCGCCATTTCTATCATGTTGATGTGGTCCGTGTACAGACCCTCGCAGAGGCAGCAGGAACTGGATTACTATAGCTCTCCGTCTACACCCACCGTTTATTATTACTCCATTTTGTTTACTTCTTGGGAATTGGAATTTGCAGAGAATTTCAGAGAACAACTTACCTAATTAGTTTAATTTCTTCTTTGGAGAAGGAAGAATCCCAGGTATTATATTTTGAATTTGAGTTTACCAGAAATATTATTTAAAACTGTTTGGATTCTAGCAATTCTTACAGAATTATAGATTGCAGATCATCCAAATACACATTCCATTTTTAATTCGTAACTTCTTTTTTCTTTAGTTTTCTGTGACATGTCTTCTCCTAGTGCTTTTAATACTTACTAATTGAGATTAATTTTATCCAATTTAACTTACTCTTCACTTTGGCAAATACTAATTTTGAATTGAAAGTTTATTTGTGTTCTGCCTTTACCAAAATAGGCTTTCGATCACTGGTTTTCATTTCAAAGCACTGGGTATACTACTTTGTTAAAAAATACTCCCTTCTTATGTATTCACTGAAGAAAATAGGAAGGTGTTCAGGTACAAAGGACAAATTTCTCAAAGATGTCCTGACGTGTTTTTATCAGGTCATTCTAAGTTAAAGATCTGGGCTACTTTTTCTTGGTCAGTAATACATGAAAGTCAGTGACAGTTTGCCTAAATTTAATAATTTCAACGTGACTATTCTTTTTCACTATCAAAGAGGTTTAAGATGCTTTCAAATGACAGATAGAAAATATATACACACAAATTCGTGCATGTGTAATTTATTAAAGTAGATTTGAAATCTTACCTTGGAATACATTCTTAAAAATTTTTAATGGTTGAAGATTAACTTGAATTACAATGGCATCATATATATGTAAGACCATTGCTGATGGTCTGAATCAGTCTAACAACTCCTTTTCCACTTTGAGAATGTGTCTTGTCACACATGGGAGCTAATAACCTTTTGAATGCTGTTAAATAATTTATATATTGGTGGACTGAGAATCAGAGTACTTGATCACTTGTCCATTTCCCTTTTCCCATGTCCATTGTTGTGAAGGGTTCCTTCTCCTCAGTATATGTTCTGTGAGGCGGCCCTGGAATGTTTGGATCCTCTGTTTTGTTTTTGGGACGGTGGGTCTCTGCAGAACTCTGCATGCCGGTGAGCCAGTTCCCAAAGCAGAACCCATTTTGCATGTCACAATCAAGATATATGTGGCAATCTGAGACACACTGGTTGACTATAGAAGGAACTAATGTAGAGCCGCTCTTAATTAATAGTAACATTTCTAAGACTGCATTTTTGAAGCAATTTTTCCTTTCTTTTCCAAAGTGGCTAAGGTTGTAGGAACGTGTGGTATTAAATGAACTGTAAAGTTGCCTTTGAAATGTTGTTTAAAAGGCTAGCAATTGCGACCTGAGGGGATGATCATATATTAATAACAATTACAAAAGTTAAAAAAAAAAACAAAGTAGTTATAAGAGCTGATTATTACTTACTGTTATCACAAGGAGAAAATTCAGGAACTTCTTGAAAACTGTTTCCTGACTGACTTCTAACACTTGGAGTTCTGACCTTTACTTACTTGACTTTTCTGTCTTACTACTTACAAGAACCTATTCTTCTTCTGGAAAAAGAGAGAGAGAGCGAGAGAGAGAGAGAGAGAGAGAGAGCGCGAGCGAGAGAGAGAGGGAGAGAGACAGAGGGAGAGAGAAGGAAGGAAGGAAGGAGGGAAGAGAGTCCTCTGTTGATCTTTGGCCAAGAAGTCACTTAAGGAGAGATCTAGCCCAGCATCCAGAAGGCTTGATCAGTCACCTACTATGTTTACTGCTTTTATCCCATCACCTCTACCCCTTGAGAAATAGATACACAGAGGAAGAGGCTGGGGAAATGTATGCCCTTTATTAATTGCTGGAGCTTTAGCTGAAAAATCCTAAAATGTTCTCCGGATGAACTCCTTTGGACCACATGGATTATAAGAAAAAAATGTGAGTTTACAGCCTTTGTTCCTTCCTCCTGTGTTCCCCTCCCAATCTTACTTTCCTCAAAGGTGTTTTACCACCTTGGTAGCAAGGAAAGATGTGTCTAGAGAAAAATGCAGCAAAGAACTGAAATAAGGCCTACACAAGAGCTTGGCTAATCTAGCAGATCCTGGATCTTCTCAGTGCAAAGGTAACTCGGAGGGCAGATACAGCCTTAGCCCTAGGGCCATCTTGCTGCCCGGGGCACTGTAAGCAAACACAAGGAAGCTGGAACCTTAAAGGAGATATGGCTTTCCTCACATCTACCCCCAGACTTCACTTTCTATCATCCAATGATGGTTATGATCATTCATGTGAGCACTTTCTCTGACAGAAGGGGTGAGAGTGTAGTGGAGGAAATGTGAAAGGTATGGAAAGGCATCTTACACTTCTCTATCAAGTTTTATGAAAAGCTCAGTTCTTTGGAACTTATTCTAAAAATGTAGACCTGGGGCTTTCTGGAGTAAATATTTATACACATGTACATAAACGAGACTTCTTAACATGCTCCACTATTTTCATGGCATAATAAAGAGTAACGTGTAATAATTCTGCCCCAAAGAGATAACCTTAAATGTTAACAGAAATATAATTTGATTTTATTCATATTAAGATCCATCATCCCTATCTAAACTCAATATTACTGCAGCAATTATTTCATACTCACAAGTCAAATATGTATCTTTTATTAAGTGACAATTCTAGCTGTAAATCCTTTCATCATCCTCCTTTTCTTTCCTCACACACAAAAAAAGAAGGAATGGATTAAACATCCCTTAAGAACACGTACTCTTGCTTTGGATAAAGGGGAAATGCATTATTCATGTTATTTGGAAACTTGTCATTTTTATCATCTCTCTTACAACACTAGGTATGTAGGAACAAAAAGGTTTTTTGGTCTTTCATAAGGTTTTTAAAAATTTTAATAATGATGATAGTAAAAAAAAAAAAGACAAGCCTGTCTCTATGACACTGGTGTTTAAATTTAGATGAAAGATCTGTTAAGTCTGTTAAGAAATATCAAGGAGCATATCTTCAGTCTCATTTCTGCCCTTTTTTTAATCAAAGAGAAGATGATTTCCAAGTACAAGGATATTTTTAAGTAACAGATTCTACCACACATCTATTTATTAAAAAGAATCTGTTGATCTGTTCCCTTTTGTCTGACAGAGTACTAGTAATGTTTATCACTTGAAGGATGCATCCAAATTATTAAAAGAAATCTGTACTGATTATTAGTTTAACACATTGTGCAATAATTTATGACTTTACCCTCATAGAGATGAGGCATTTAATTATGTCTGTCTAATATTAATGAAGGGAAAAGATGGGATACTACTGTAGACCCCAAAGCCTAGAGTTAGTGTGTTATTTATTTGACATGCTTCCTCTTTCCGAGTAGGATGGGTTTCTTTTATTACGTTAGTCTTCACAAAGATTTATGGGCAATTCACAAATGCAAGATATCAAGCATTTCACATCAACTGTATTTCCAAACTTGGTGCCCCAGGAAAATGATCTTAACTCTGTAGCCAGAATGAGCTACAAAAGTTTGTGTGGGGTTTTTGCTCCTAGAATTTAAAAAAAAAAAAAAGCACGTATCAATTTGACCATAATGGAATGAAGTCCATATCAGTCATTCTCGCTCCTCACGTGTGGGTATTTGCTGGGGGAGTAAAAACATGGAGCTGAGTCTGAAATGTCTATTAGCCTAAGATGTATACACCCAAGCTGTTTAGAATACATCCAGGAAGGGTCAACACCTACTGGAAAATCAGTCGGTAAATCATAGAGGGCCACTGGCACCACAGAGAAGCTGTCAACCTTGAATTAAGAAGGAAAGGACAGGAATTTTAAAGGTTCTACCCTCTCTGTTCAGCATTTCCCTGCCTTTGTTAACACACAATTTGATGCTTCGTTGGTCAAAATCTTCATTATAACAGCATATATAGGGTGACATTTACACAGGATTTTATAGCTGTGACATTGCACAGGTCTGTGAAGGGCATTTACTCTGGTCGGGGCTGGTTCTCCTTTCTTCCTTTTGGTTCCACCATTGAGTTCCTCCAAAAAATGGACAGGTCTCACAGGTAGTAAACTAAAGGCAGCTGAATCAAGCACGTAGGAAGGTGCTGCACAATGTATACATATATCAAAACCTCACATTTTTCACATAACTTGTCAATTACATCTCAGTGAAGCTGGGAGGGGAGATGTAAAGGGCCATTGTATTTACAACATATTCTCATATGATTTAGAAAAGAAAAATTGATGTTTCTGTGTGTGTGTGTGTGTGTGTGTGTGTGTGTGTGTGTGAAGGAGTATTTCATAGTGGTCCTGCAACTCTTCTAAAATTTTCAAATTATTTCAAAGATAAAAAGTAAAAAAAAAAAAAAAAACCAAGAAGAAGAAGAAAGGAATGGTGGCCTGGTGCACTAATGCTGCCCAAAAATACTAAGTCAAACTCTGGCCTTAGTGAGCGAGTGACCCATGCAGGAAAATACCAAAATTCAGGCACCATAGCTACTCCATCAGCCAGTCTGTGCATCTTCAAAACATCCAGCGGGCCAAGGTTAGGACAAGGGGACTTAGGTCCAGGGTGTGCCCTACAAAAGCCCCTCATAGTCCACATTAAGAACACAAAACAACCAACATTCTAATTATTGAATTTTTAAGAAATTAGCAAAATTATATCATGTCTTTCGAGGTAAATGTCTACATGGTAAAGTCAGAACTCTTGGGAGCTGCACCTATGCCTGATTTGTCCATGGTTTGTTTTGTCCATGGTACTGTATCTATCGTTCCTTGAAATTAACTGATCAATTTATTGTTTTTCCTTCTTTTTCAATCCCTCAAGAAAATGTAAGTGCCTGGAGGGCAATTGCTATGTATGTCTTGTTCACCAGTGTGAGTCTGCTGCAGAGAGCTAACAGTGGTAGGCAAATGGTAGGTATTCAGTCAATACTTGTGGAATGAACGAGCAGGCAGAGCGCAGCCGACACGTGTTCTCTGTGCGGTCTGTTCCCTCGTGACTAATACACTTCCTTACAAAGCAAGTGTAACAATCTCTGTTCACCATATACTTCCTGATTCCTTGAATATGCTGTGTGGCAGCTATTCAGGTGGGCCTCAAGGCTGCTCCAAATATGACATTTCTCAGGAAATCGTCTGCTGCCCAAGACTAATGAATGGAATATAGGTCAGCTAGAAGCTAGACGATTTTAAAGGCCAGAGGTCTCCCTCCAGCCCTACGTGTCTCTGTTTGAGCAGACAATGTCTGTGCAGTCCTGTTAACACTGAAAGTTTGGGCAGAATTTAACAACACAATTGGCAAGATGAGAATGATTCATTCAAGTGTTCTGCTGTGGCCAAAAGGCTGAAACTTATGTGAAAATAGCCAGAGTCTATAAATAGAGTGGTGCAAGGCAGAACGTATTACTTACTATGGCAGGTACACATTAACGATTTCCCCCAGAGAACTGATCCACTTTGCTGTGTGGCTGGTTGTACATACCGACTTCTCAAATAACACTGGGCAAAGCCAGCCAGCCTGATTTGTGTGCTCAGTGCTGCCACTTTCATTAGCAATTCAGAAAATGACAGTCTATTATGTTTGAACTCCTCTCACACCTTAGTAAACATGGGTGAAATATAATAAAGTGCTACATGTGCCACAAACAATTTTTAAATAATAATTCTCCCAGTGTGCAGTTTAGGGGGAAATCATTTGTTGTGAGTTAGTACTGTGCCTCAATATTTCCCGAGCCCCCCTCTGCTACAGGAATGGTGGCTTTCAGTCAACGTCATGCTCTGGTTGCACACAGTAAGCTCACGAAGTGACTGTGATGGCCAGCACAGCCTCCCAAGGGACCCTGGTCGGGTCTGAGGAACATTTTACAAGGAGGCTCAGGGATATGTGCACAAGAACTATAAGGAGAAAATCGTTTCCCTCTACGACTTGTGCAGTGAAGAAAAATTAATTCTCCCAGTTTCCAAGTTAGGGAGACCTTCAGTCAGGGTTTTTAAATTAAGTGACTTTAGAGAATTAGGCTGGATGAAAGTTGTATTGATCGATTGGTGCTAGGGAAAGTGAAGAACCGTCTTACACAATTTACTGTAGAACAGGGCGGTTGGACCCATCAATACTCCTTTCTTATGGTTCAGGCTTACATGACTTAGGATAGCTTTCCAAATTTCCAAATTGCTCACATGTTCCCCTCATAACACTTATTATATATCTGTGTTCTACCTGTACTATAATTCATGTGCTTTTCAGTAAATTTAAATTGATTTGCTTTTTTCTTAGCCTTATATAAGCTTTTGCTATCTGTGCCTTGAAATACAAATTCTATTTTTCTAACATAAATTTTTTAAATGCCTAACTCTGAAATGGTTCTAAAAGCATCCGTGTCCTCTCAAATACATCTGTTGATGTTTATATACACCATACTGGGAGACTCACTGGCTTGGAATGAGATTCTCCTCAGAAGAAATGACTCCGAGAACCCCAGGGCTGTGTAATTTGTTGGTAGATTGATAAGTAGTCGGAGATTCAACGTGCAGAAACAGGTCATCTGAATGGGAGTGGAAGGCATTTGGGGCTTTTGGTATAAAATGAGAAGAAATACTGAAAGAGAAAGACGAGGTTGAGCCATATTAATTGAAAGCATAGGGAAAGACAAGAATGAAATGATCGTATGAGCAACCTAATCTAGAAAGAGAAAGTGAGGGAAGCTATAGATAATTACAAAAATACTAGTTGCATCACTTCATGTAATGCTTCAAGTATTAGATTAACCATATTGATAAATATTGTGTTTTGTTTCTTTCTCCCAACTTACTTCAGGAAGTAAGTCTTCTTTATTCCTCTCCAACAGATGAGCACTTACGTTTGGGGAGCTAAAATGACTTGCCCGATATCACAGGGCCTGGGAAATAGTGGAACTTTGGTAAAACCTAAATATAAATCAAGTTCAACCAGAGTCCTGAGCAGTGCATAAAAGGAGAAGGTGGTGGACAGGGCACCTGGGTGGCTCAGTTTTTTAAGCCTCTGACTCTCGATTTCGGCTCAGGTCATGATCTCACAGTTTGTAAGTTTGCCCAACAATCGGGCTCTGGGTTGATAGCACAAAGCCTGCTTGGGATCCTTTCTCTCCTTCTCTCTTTCTCTGACCCTTCCTCACTTGCACTCTCATTCTCTCTCTCAAAATACATAAATAAATGTTTTAAAAAGAGAAGGTAATGGAAGAAATCCTTAATGTGTGTGAGGTGTAAAGACTTTGACTTCCACAGGCCAACTGAGCCTCTGCTCAGAGTGTCCAGAAAATACAAGGTGTCCGTCTCAGTCAGGACTGACTGGCACCCTTCTTTAGATGGGGGTCAGTGAGTAAACTCTGAAGTCATGGGGATCATACCATTATTTCTTTAAGTAACGAAGGACTAGGAGAAACTGAGGAAGAAAACTGGCAGTGCCTTCAAACTGGCTATAATCTCTTCTATATATTTGTGGTTTTCAGGGCTTACAGTGCAAAGGAAAAAATTTAAATTGGCCAAGAAGGCTTTCATATACTTGTTCTTAATCTGGCAACACCATAACTCTATAACTTTATGTTTTCCTTTTAAAACTTTGGAACAATACAAAGCTTTAGAATAACACTGAATAAATGGAATCAATCACTTTGATCTGTAGCAGAGCATTTAACAAAGCAAAGAGCAAAGAGGTTTCTAAAATCAGTTACATATATATTCTTCATTATCAGATTAAATAAGACTGACTCCAAGCCATTGCATTCTCTCTCTCTCTCTCTGTCTCTCTCTCTCTCTCTCTCTCTCTCTCTCTCTCTCATATATAACATGTATATGTATATATGAGATATCCAAAATCTTTTAAATTTAGATGTTTTTACACATTCCTGAAGCCTATTACTAAACTAGATGTTAAACTGATGTTACAAAATTTCTTCTTCATAGTTTGGAGAGAAGTAACTTTATAGCACCTGCCAAATCTGTTTACTTTCTCTTTTGATTGCACCTCTGGTGCTTTCCTGTTTTCTGCATAGAATGTAAACTGTTGGCACTTGCCTTTTACCCTTGTATAGTTGCATATGTGGATTGCTCTATTATTTTCTCCACCTAAGCTTTTATTTGCTTGCTTAATCCATTATAATCAAAGAGATCTCTCATTTCTTTATTCTGAGTTATCAAAACTGACCCTTATATAGTCATTTAACATTTAATTATTCAACAACTTATTGGGCACCTACTATGTGCCTCTTACTGTTGTAGGGGCTAGGAATATCCTACAAGCCTCTGTCTTCCTTAAGTTGGCTTGCTAGTGGAGGAGACATACATTCCACAACTGCCTAACATAAGGTCACACTATGCTAAGTACAATAAAGTGACATAAACTAGTATAAGTTATAGAGAGTGGTGGGGGCCGAAAGATGTGGGCTCTGTGTGAGAAAGGCAAGTCAAAGATGGCCTTTCAGGAGGCAATAACATTTGAGGGAGCCTAAAACGATGGGTAAGCTACATAATGGTTTGGAGGAAGTGAACCAAAAAAGTAGCAAGTGCAAAGGCCCTGATGTCAGAACAAATTTGGCTTGTTAAAGAAACTGTAAAAAATGAGGTCTGGGTATCTGGCTGGCTTAGTTGGTAGACTATGCAACTCTTGAACTCAGGGTTGTAGATTCAAGCCCCACATTGGGTGCAGAGATTACTTAAACATAAAATCTTTTTAAAAATAAAAAAATGAGGTTTAAGAGAGACAAAAATAGGTTCTGTAGAGCTTGTAGCCAAGGTAGGTGTTTGGAATTTATTCTGAATGTGACAGGAAGCCACTGCAGGGGCTGAACAGTTAAGGTACAATATAATTTTCTTTTAAAAAATCTCTCAGGCTTCTTTGTGGAAAATAGACTTTACAAAGACAAGAGCAAATGCAGGAAGATCAGTTGTGATTGCAGTATTTCAGACAAGAAATGGCAGTGACTTGGGCTAGGGTGATGAAAGTGCCGGCATTGGAAAATGGTCACGTTTGCTGAAAGACCCCAAAGAACCTGCTGAGAAATTAGATGGAATGTGAGAAGAAAAGAGGTGTCTGGGATGAGTTACAGTGATGCCACTTATTGAGACAGAGAGCCACTGAGGAAGACCTAGATCGGCAGAAGAGGGAGTAGAGAACTCAAAGGAGAGGCCATGGAGATACAAATTTTGGAGTCAAAAGTTGTATTTATACTCCTGGGGATGGGCGATATAATTTAGGTGGTACAGATAGATTAAGGTGGGGTCTGAGGGCTGAGGCTGGAGCACAGCAGCGTTCAGAGGTCAGTAGTGAAGGGAATTTTCACAGAAAACATGAAGAAACAGAGGTGCTAGGAGGAGAACCAGGAAAATATCCTGTCCTGGAATCCAAGCTATGAACCACATGTCACTGAGGAGGGAGAAACAAACTGGGCCAGATATAAATGGAAAGATGAATAAGATGAGGGCTGAGAATTGATTGTAAGATTCGCTAAGATGGGAGTTTTTAGCGACTCTGACTGGTTTTAATAAAACAGTGTGAGCCAAAGGCTGATTTGAGTGGGTTGAGGTTAGAATAGGATTTAAGGAAACAAAGGTAGAGAATGTAGACAATTCCTTCAGCCTTTCCAAAAAAGCTATCGAGAGGAGTAGAAGCGTAGGACAGTAGCTGGAGAGGACAGGTGGCCCCAGGAGTTTGGGGGCTCTTTTTTGAAAAACTATGGGAGAGGAAACTGCATGTTTGTGTGCTGATATGGTTGATTCAGTGGAGCGGGAGGAATTGACACAGGAGGGAGAGGGGATGAAAGCAAACTCAAAGTCTTTGTAGAGGCTGGAGGGAGGCCATCAATGCAGCGGAAGTGTTAGCAGGAGGCAAAGCCTACGGAGTCCAAGGGCACAATGGCACGAGGATGGTAGATTTCCTGCTGAGAGGATGTGAGTCCTCTTCTAATGACTATTTTCTTAGTGAAATAGGAGGGGAGGTCATCACAAAGAGTAAGGAAAGCAAAAGAATGGTATAGGCTAGTAGAGAGAGGAGGTGTCATTTCAAAGCCTGGGAGAGTGGATTGCCTAGGGCAATTTCCAAGGATTACCATGCAGTCCTGTAGAACCCTCTTCTCTCTTACGAACCCTACCTCCTCAAATCGGAAAAGGCTAACACAAACTTACCCACCTAATGCTGATATTCCATGTTGCCAGCTTATAGTCCATTTCCCCTGGGAGTTCTCCTCCAACTTCTTCCTACCATGGTCTTATTTTTTTATGAACACCCAGAACATTATGTGTTTTTATTAAACTTTCTGGCAGTTTAGCTCATCCTATTTCAAGCTGCTCTGCAATTATTTTTTCTGGACTCCAGACTTATCTTTAATTTGAGATTAGAGTCCCTTAAATTCAAGAAAATATTTCTTTATTAAAATTGCCTCCACAGTGTTTTGCCCAGCAGGATTCATAGCTCAGTGGAGTCCATGTTGGTTTTGCTAAAGACTCCTTTCATCACTTACCTTATGATCTGATTGTATTATACATCAAACATTACAAAATAATGAGACGGGATGATGAGTACACCTCATTAGGCTCTTACTGCTCTTTCTCTAATAAACATTTAAACCTACCACACTCACTTGTATGCTCCCCTCCAACACACACACCTTTTTCCCCCTGTTTTTCTCTTTCAATATAGGAAACTCCACATCTAACTTCTTCTGCTTCAATATTTATAGGGACAGGAAACTTACTATCTTAAAAGGTAACCCCACTTTTTTGTATCTCTACTTGTTAGGAAGTAGTTCTTATACCGACAAACTGAAGTTTCCCACCTCGTTTCTCTACCCATTGGCTCTTCTAGTTCTCCTGAACATCCTCAGGTTTTCAAGTATGTTCTTGCACCTGGTCATCTCTCCCGAGTTGGTGTTGTTGTTTGACCAGAGGAAGCATGTTTGTTTGTTCCTTCAGCCCTGTCTTCTGTGACATGTTTGCCACACCATGGTAGTCTTTCTCGAGTTTGTCAATGCTCTTTACACATGGTGGCCAAGACTGAACCTTCACAAGCTGAAAAGAACAGAGTGTAAGAAAATCATTTCCTTCCCTGATCTGGATACTCTACTGGATTAATGCACCTAAAGATTGTATTTTTAAATGAAATAGTGATGTTTGTTTATAATGAACTTGAAATTCTTCTCATGAATTGTCCCTTTGAGTTAGACTTTCTCCCTTGAGAAGCAGCATTCTCTGTAACACGGGAAACACTGTACCCTTCATTCAGTTTTCTGTACATTTACTTCTATTATGTTCAGCTAGTAAGATTTGAGAAGAAGAGGGAAGGAAGGGTACTAACAATTGTTGGGCATCTATCATGTACCAGTCTTATTCAAAACAGATAGTTCATTATCTCAATTTTACGGAAAAAGAAATTAAGACTCATAGAGGCTTAAGTGACATGTCCAAGTTTATCCAACAACAAAGCAGGTATTTAAGTTTAGAATTACCTTAATCCAGAGCCCCTCATCTCATCTACATATTCAGATCTCAAATGATTCATCTCATCTTTGCAACATGGTGCAAATAGTGTTTATTCCTGCTCAATACATATATTTACCACTCTTCTTAGCAGTGAATTAACCACAAATTTGATAAGCATCTAACAGTGTTAAAATTTGGGAGAATAGCAGTACCATGGACAGAACTCTGAAACACCCCCACCAGAAACCTTGGCCTTCCCCCATTAATACTGATTTGCAGCCTTTGGGTATCCTCCTGAGTGAGCTTCAAAATCACAGAGTCTGAGTCCACAGTACTCTGCTCTATCCACAGCTTATCATGAGAGAGCTTTCTCAAAGCCCACTGAAAGACACAAGTATGTATTTACATTATATTATTTTTATGTATATATGTTGATTTGTATGCCTAATTCTCCAGTGGTGTAATAATCCTTTCTAAAACATTTCTCAGACATGCCCTTAATTCTAGATGTATATAATTTCCAGAGTCCTTCAGTGTAGGAATTGAGATGCTCTCTCATTCCTAGTCTTTTGGCATATCTTTCATTTTTATTTTCATTTCATTGTCACATCTGCACATTCTTTTAATTCTGGGGGAGGTAATCCATCTGACTGCATAAAGCTGCTTGAAATATATTTTTAAGAGCTAGGACTTGTCTTAACATCACTTCACCCACCTTTGGCATAAGTTTTCTTGTACATTAATATTAAATTCAATCTTTTTTAGTTTAACACCATTCTCCTTAGAAGCCACTGGAGATGCATCCTTGGAATTGAGTAGCTCAGCATTTCACCATGCTAAAAGTAACTTTAGACCAGCTTCTGCCAGCAGTGATAAAATTGTCTATATTATAATAAAGCATATCCAAGAACTTTTCTTTCTAGAAGCCCACATGAAGATGGTAGTAATTATGGTGGCAAGAACCCCTCTTCTGCTCTCAGGAGCAAAAAAACAAAGGGAAAAGATATTAGGAGTCTATTAAAAAAGGGAATGGCGAATACTTATGTAAAGTGCCAACAAGGATGCAGGAAGATAGAATCATATATTGTTGGTAGGATTATAAATGTCTTAGAAGACACATTGGTAGCATCAATCAAAATGTTTAAAAATATATATCTGGGGCGCCTGGGTGGCCAAGTCAGTTAAGTGTCCAACTCTTGATTTTGGCTCAGGTCATGATCTTACAGTTCATGGGATCAAACCCCATGGGATTTTCTTTCCCTCTCTCTCTGCTCTTTCCATGGCTTGTGCTCTCTCTCTTTCAAAATAAATAACATTTAAAAATTTTAAAAAGGATATATATATCCACTTTCCCCACCATTTCTGGGAATATATCCTACAGCAGTCCTCATCCTTGTGCACATCTCTGTAACCACAGTTGCCTACCTATAAGATGTGGTAGTTTTTGAGAACTATCCCAATTCTCTAAAGAAATGCTTTGAAGCAATGTAAGTGGCCACCACTGTCACCATCACCCACTGCCTTTGAGATAGAGAATCATTAGCATTGGAGGAGGGTGACTCTGGGGATAGGAAGGGACCTCTCCCAACTCTGATGCCTAACTGCAACTCCCTTCAGTCAGCCATGAGTGGACAGGTGATGTGTGGTTAAAAATGAGTAGGGCTGGGAATAATGAACCAGCAAAACAGTATGTACAGAGATGTTTCTTGAATCATTGCTTATTAGTGAAATATTGGAAACAACCTAAAATACCTATCAATTAAAGAATGGCCAAAGTAGGGCATATGGATTCTAAGAAAGATTATGAAACTATTAAAAAATGTGTAGACCTATAAGCCATATCATGAAAAGATCTCCAAGACATATGTTATATTGAAAACAGCAGGTTATCATTGTGTTGATTATTCCAATTTATGTTAAATGATAATGTCTGAAAAGAGAATGGAAGTTTAGACACAAATTTTGACAGTGGTTTCCTTTGAGATAAGAGGAGGAATAGAGGGTGAATGTAGAAGACCTCCCTCACTCAGGCTTTGCTCCATATGTTTATGGGTCACTTGACTTATGCTAAAATATGTAATACCTGGGTAATTGTTTTAGGTACTGTAATGACAAGGATTATATGGGTTAGAGCCACCTGGTAAAACCGTATCTTGGTAGGCACACCAGACCTAACCCTGCAGATGGAGAAGAGGAGGTATCTCTGACAGCTGATTCTGCAGTCAACAACCTTATAAATATTTACATATGTGTCAAGAATACCACCTGCAAAAGAGAACAACAAAAATGTGAAGTTGTCACCATTCATACTAGTAGGAGAAAACAGAAGATTTGAAACAAAAATGATCACTGATTTCAAATATCTTAAGTCCTGTAGAAAAGGGGTCAATGTGTTCTCCATGATCTCAGAGGCATAACCGGAACTCCTATGTTGGAGCCCACCAACCAACATCATGGCATTGGCTCAGGGAAGCCTATAGATGCATTTCTTTGGCCAGCAAATCCCATGAGGCAATGACTGTTACTCTTCACTCTATTTCATACCCACATCATACCCTCCTGATCAGGTTGCCCCAGCCTGACTCATTCATTTATTGTATCTAATTATCACCAGCATTTTGATTTTTGACTTCTGCTATGAGGATAAGTTATAGGAAATCAGATTTGGGAGCAACTTTAGGGAGAACTTTTTAAAAGGTTTAGAAAAGCAGTATACATTGCTGGTTAGGAACACAGGCCCTGGAGTTCGCCTGTCCTGCTTAAATTCCAGCCCTGCCACCTACTGCTATGTGAACTTGGGCAGGTTACTTAAGTGTCATGCTTCATGTAGCAGTTTTCCCATTGTATCAAATGAGAGAGTAATGAAGGCTAACAAAGTTAATGCATAGAGAGCGCCTATATTGGTTTTTTTATTGCTATGTAACAGTATTACCACAGACTTACCAGCTTAAAATTTTCTGTAGGTCATTGGAGTTCCTGGGTGGCTAAATTAGTTAAGTGTCTGACTCCTGGTTTCAGCTCAGGTTACATGGTTTGTAAGATTGAGCCCTACATCAGGCTCTGTGCTAATAGTACAGAGCCTACCTGGGATTCCTTCATTCTCTCTCTCTCTCAAAAATAAATAAACCTTTAAAAATTTTTTTTCTGTGAGTCAGTAATCTAGGTACAGCTTCTTTGGTCTTCTAATTAGGGTCTCACAAAGCTGCAAACAAGGAGTCAGCCAGGGCTGCTGTCTCAGCAGGACTTGACTGGGGAAAGATCTGCTTCCAGGCTCACTTAGGATGTTGGCTGAATTCCATTCAAGGCTTCAGTTTCTTGCTGGCTGTTAGCCAAAGGCCACCTTCAGCCCCAACATGACTACCTGCTACCACAAAGCACACAAAGGTGAAAAAGTCTTCAGATAGATGGACACTACAGTCTTATGTACAAAATCATGTATGTGTAATCACCTACATCCTGGCACCTTTGCCATATTCTGCTGGTTAGATACAAGTCATAGGTCACACCCACATTAAAGAAAAGAAGAGACACAGGGCTTATAATCAGGAGTTAGGGATCATAGAAGACCACCCAGTAATCTGTCTGCCACAGCATACTAAGTCGGGCTTAGTCCCTATAAGATGTTTAATAAATGTAGTTATTGCTCAGTCACCAAAACAGTCTGAAGAAGACATAGGTAGCTTTTTATGTCATAAGCTTAGTTTCTCACACTGAGGGTATTCAGACAGGTGGTGGATGGTGATTATAGGCACACAGTGAAGATAACCAAATGGATGTAGGTCTTGAACTTTTAGATCATCTGTGATATAAGTCAGTCACCAGGCAGGTGAAGAACTGCCCTCCTCCTTCATAGTCTTCTCCAGCATCTTCCTGGGTTTGCTGCTACTTTTCTTCTACTTGCTATCTTTTTTACTTTTTCCTGACTTCACCTGTATAAAAGTGGGAACTAGAGCATCCTATATAATTTTCTCTGGAAATTCTGAGTGGTCAAGCTGTAGGGATGCAGTGGGGTGAAAAGAAAAAAATATATTTTACCTTTACTAAGATTTGTAGACCCTCAGGCCCTATATTCAGCTCTTAAAACTCCAAGCAGGTTTGTATGCCTGTACTGCTCAGTAAAGGCTGTGTAACATTACTGACTGTTTCCTAGCAGAGAGAAAGATGATAGATTGGATTTCTAGGTTCTCTCTAGATCTTGCTGCTGACAAGGCATATCGACTTGTCTGATTCACTCCGCAGCTCAGTCACATGCCTCTGTTATTTGTCTAGAAGTCTTGGTAAATGTGAATGTCCGATGTAGTCGCCCGGCTTTGGATGAGAAAGGATAAGGCAGTTCCACTGTGTAGCACAGAATTCAGAAATGTGTTTCTTATGCCTGAGAAGTTACTGATTTAAGCCATCTAGAGCCTTGCATGTTGATTTCATTAGTGCATCTACCATCCTTCTTTCTGCACCGAGCCTCTGAAGAATGAAATGACTGAAGTATCACTATGTGCCACACATGCAGACATCCAAATACACCCCGAGTCATGCACACACTGGTTCTTGACCCTGTTGAACTGGGGAGAGTAGATGGGAGTGATTGAGGCACTCTCCAGCCATGCTATTAACTAAATATTAGAAATACAATAACCATAGAGCATCTCTGTATTTCCTTAATTTGAGCAATTTCCCAGTAGAGTGTTGAGGTGTTAATTGCTTCTGCACTTCTTTAGTTGACAGATATGTCCTTTTTCACCTGGGTAAGAAAAGCAATTATTGTAATGCTCTCCTGGGCTTGGTGAGATATTCTTTAATGGATTTTAAAGGTGTTGGTAGGGCATTGTGCTTTAAAAAAAAAACAACACTGTCCTTTGCTCTGTTCATACTTGATAACATGGTTGGGTATTGTATTCAGACCACATGATGAATCTGCTAAAGAAAAGTATGTAATGGGGGAAAACAGAGACTCATAATATTTTTTTAGGAAATATGTATGCAGATTTCAGGTATGAGAAAAATACATTCGTGTGTGTGTGTGTTTGTGTGTATATCACTGAGTTGAACAAAATCTAAAACAACAAAAAAAGGGTAAGCCTCTCCTTTAGATATTCAGCAGGGCATATTTCTCAAGAATTTTAATACAAAGTTGTTATTTTCTGGAACTGGTGTGGCCTTCCAAATGAGGATTTGGCAGGTTCCTATCTCAATACAAATCAGTAAATATTCTTTCACCTGTCATGTGAAAGTGACTTTCACGATCTGTTTGAATGACAGTTTGTTTTAATGTTTCATACTTACATTCAAGAAGAAAGAGAGAAATAGTCTTAGCACATTTTTATTAGGATTTTGGACGTTTCTTGACACATGTCACTTTGGCAACTCAGGAAGCCAAGACTCCCCAAATGAACCAAAGTGATGTAGTGGAAAGAAGGGGATTTAAGGTTAGAGCACCTGGGTTTATGTTCTAGCAAATGATTTGCCTGATATGGTATCCTCGGGCCAGTCATCTAATCTTGGAAAGCTTCCATGTTTTCATCCCTAAGATCCTAGATTTCCATGAAAATCAAATGAGAAACTGTACGTGCCTCTATGAGGCAATCCTTTAGGTGCTATTCAGATGTGAGGTGATGTTATCATAGGAAGACCTAGGTTTTGTGGCACCTGAAGCTTATACAATTTGAGGGGAGACAACTCTACGAAAAAGAATTCCAAACTATCTTTTTCATATTTTACAAGACCATGCAACCATGTGAACGTAAGGAACCAGTTGCAAATATTTTTCAAGCAGTTGTTTCCTAATTAGCCCTGGACTAGAACACTTACCCTTTGTTTTGCTAGTTATTACTAATAATACTTAAGATTTTTAATTGTGTAGGGTCTGTATTTCTTCCTAGAATATAAATTGATTGAGGGCAGGGACTGAATATGTCTTGTTTATTGCTAGGTGGCAAGGTGCCTAGCATTTAGCAAATCATCAATAATTACACAATGGAAGGATGAAGGGAGGGAGGGATGGTTCAACAGGACTAAAACATTTCATATTCAGAGTGAAGCTACAGAGAGTTGGGTGAGGTTGTGTTCCCTACGGTGATTGAGGTACTAATACAAAGGTACTAATACAGAGAAGAAATAGTAATGACTCTGGTTTGTCCGTTTATTGCCTGCTGCTCACCCTAATGGGAAGCCTTTCCTTTGGGACAAGAATATAGTTTCCCATGTGGGGCAGAAGAAAGAGTTGGACCAGGAGAGGGGCTAGGAGAGAAGTCTGCTGTCCTTGTCAGAGTGGAGGAAGCAAGCCAATGGTAGGATGTGGGAGCTGTCCTTGATGTGGGCAGCACAGCCTCCTTCCTCCTGGTCTGAAATGCAGTGAGGTCTCAAGAGGGTTCCAATAAAACTCAAATTCACTGCAGCCCTGCTTCCTGGCTTCTCCATGGAGAGTCTGTGAGGCTCCCTTGATGCTTTGCTCCTTGGTTATCTGCAGTGACTTCACTATTCGTTTTCCATCTGTTCCTTTATTTGAAATGGACCAAGTCTCATAAAACAAAAGAAAGTCAAATAAATGGCTGGAGTCCAGCTCAGGCTGGCCTTATTTTTCAGCTCTTTCCTCAGTAGTATTTCATTACCTTCTGTGTCCATTGTTTAGCAATTACTTTGTGATGAGTCTGAACATTTCTAGCATTCAGTTCTATGAGGAGGCAGTTGTCTTGTACCTAAAACAGATAGGAAGTTCCACCTAACAAGCTAGTTTTCAAATCTCCATTTCCTAATCTATAAAATGGGAGTGCTAACCTCTTCACAGAGTTATTCTAAAAGTTAAATGAGATCATGAATATGAGAACATTTTGAAAAGTATTAGCTGCCTTAAAGGATGGATAATCTTAAAAGGTGTCTGAAATATTTTATTTTAATTTCTCTATTCAGTCAGATTGTCTAGCTCATGCTAGACTCATGGGTATGTAGGTATACATGGAAGGAGGAGGCTAAGCAAGCATAGCTCTAAGTCCCATTATGCCCTGATTATTTAAGAAGTCTAGTTTCTTGGTGAAGCTTATCATCTGTTCACTCCCCTCTCACACTGAATGAGACCCCAAGCATTGTCCTTCCCATTGTCTTTGAAAAACCTACAGTGCCTATTCAGTGTTTAGCATCCCTAACCTGAGCACTAGCTAAGCTACCTAACCCACTTCTGACTAGCTGCTTGTGCAGATGCACCTGACATCTGTCTGTCTCAGATGTCCTTCCTTTTCAGAGAGCTTCTTTCTTCTCCTCAGCTGGACAAGATTTATCTCTAATCCCTTTTGTTCAGCTAGACTCCCAGACCAGGCCATCTGATCCTTCTAATCCAATCCTACAGAGTAGTTCTGGCTTTTCATATCTAAACAGTTGTTTAACATAAAACACTGGTCAAAAAGCTATCCAGAAAGACATGCCAAAACCCAACAATATATTAGTAATCTGCTCAGCAAGTTTTGATACCTCTATTTCTCCAACTGTAAGATGGAAATGATAGTAATATCACAAGAAAATCACCTAAAGGATGAATTTAAACCTCCAAGTACACATCTGTAGCCTCCAGAAGCTTTCCCAGGACCACAGGTTGAACTGTTATTCCTCAGGCTCCCAGGCCATACTGTGAACCAAAAACGTAATTGAAATAATTAGTGTAGACATTCCTCTCTTAGACATGTAGAATGTGAACTGCAGAAAGTTGGAGCCGGTGATTATTAGCCTTTGAAATGCTAGCACAGTCTGGCAATAGTGGATGCTCAAAAATATTTTTGAGCCAAAGTGGTCCACAAGTATCTGTAAAAATGTAGTTAACTTCTCTAGGAAACCACTGAAGATCAAGGTAATTTCAAAATTAGCTGTGCCAGTTGTTTAGTTCATAGAATCCAGTTTTCAATTGTGTCAACAACTTTGAAAATGTGATTACAACCGCCTAAAGTAAAAAGTCACAGATGCAGAGTTTTCCCAAAGAAAAATTGCCAGGAGCTTTCAAGCAAGGGCAATTACTCCATCTTCTGCATGGTCCCTCTTGCTTGTCCTTACGGGTTCTCAGATATAAATGTCTACCACATAGGCCATTCCGCTCAGGAAGAGAGGGAGTTTCACTGAGGTGAGTCTCTTCCTGGTTTTGGTATCTTGGATATGGTTTCATTTTGATTTTTAAATGACTACAAAAGAACATATAAATGATAGGTTTGGGCATTATGTGCTATTTCATGACCCCTACCTGATATGTGCATAAACTGTACAATACCAGCCTAGTAGGTGTTCTGCGATTTTCACATGGCTCAAATATGATGCAACCTAAGAGCTTCATGGTTTCTTGAGTACAGGGATGTGGTCCAGAGTGCCATGCCCATGAATTCCCCTAAAATTGTATGCAAAATGTTTCTATTTTTTTAATGTTTATTCATTTTTGGGAGAGAGACCATGAGTAGGGGAGGGGCAGGGAGAGAAAGGAACAGATCTGAAGCAGGCTCTTCACTGACAGGCTGACAGCAGCAAGCCTGATGTGGGGCTTCAACTCACAAACCATGAGATCGTGACCCGAGCAAAAGCTGGATGTCCAACTGACTGAGCCACCCAGGTGTCTTAAACAAAATTTTTCTGGGGAGGGGACCCATGGATTTCATTAGATTCTCAAAGGAAAATATGACTCAACAAATGGTTAAATACCACTGCTAATTATTTTGTCTTCTCTTCATAACAGTCAAAATACAGTAGAAGATTGGTAATCTGCATACCTGGAATTTTTTTTATATCCTAGTAAGAATAATAAGAATAATAACAATACTATGACTAACATATATATATCAAACACTTAGTATGTAGCAGGTACTGTATTAAATATAATTATTATTAATATATTAAAATGATGTATATTAGATCATGTGCCCCATACTACATATGTGCCAGGTTTTATAATCAAGTAATATAATAAATTCCTTATAAGAATTTTATCACAATTTCCACAACACCCTAAGGGGAGATACTTTTATTACCCCTTTCTTAGAGATAAAGAGATGAACACCTAGAAAAATTCAAGAATTTGTTAATAAGTTGTGACACTGGGAAATTTAATAACAACATTTGACAAATCATTGATTTTGAAGAAATGAGAAACTGAAAGAATTCTAGTTCTGCCATATTTTGAAATCAGGGATATTTTTTTCTTGATGCTTTAGGAAACATATGGTATCTGAATCAGTTACACCAGAATCCACATCTCAGCTTTATCTATTTTTAAATCCCGTTCTATTCATCACATACTTTCAGGGGGCTCAGAGTTTTATATCCGGTACTGCATATTTATATATTCTCTTTCTCTTGAGGTGCTCTAAGAAACATACAGATATTAATCCAGCTGTCCCCATCACTGTGTAAGATAAATACCACTCATAATTTTGTTTCACATGAATATTTGTGCTGGGTAATATTTATGTGCTGTACATCCCTGCCACTAATCTAACTTATGCTCAGATTCCCAGGGGATGAAAGAAATTCTGGTACATTCTTCATGTCACTACACAGAGGTGGAAAGTGCCGGAAGACCTTCCTCTGCAAATCTGGGTGGCAGGAACCGAGACTGAAAACGCAGCCATTCATCACAGAAACCCGATGTTGATCCCAGCAGCTTTGCTGAACCAGGGGTTGTTAGGAGGAACTTGAAATGAGTATTGGAAAAAGCAACTGCTTATTTCCTGAGGGGGATAAACTTCCAAGTGGCACCACTAAAAGTAATATATAGGTAAAACTGTAGTGTGAGCAATAATATTCTCTCCAGAATACCTATATACAGCTGTGATATTCTGGTGTGGGCCTCAATCCCCCTTACTAAAGAAATATTTAAAAAAAGTAATAATGATGATGATGATGATGATGATGATGATGATGATCCACCATGTTAGCTTAGGGAAATAACCTTGTCTACTCCTGTTCAAATTCTGCTTTCTCATTTTGCTTCTGCACGATCCAGCACTAATTCTGTTTGCTACAAACCAATGCTCATTGCCTGGTCATACTCCCTCTGTTGGGACTGAATGAATATTCAGTAGTTACCAGGAAGTACCTACTAACGTGCCAGGCCCCATTCTAGGCACTGGACATACAGAGGGGAAAAAACACCCTCTCTGTCATTAGCATTTAGGAATTTGTGACTCATTGTATATAGAGTTTTCATCAATAGTATTTCCATTTTATTGTTTATGATACTTTTTAAAAATTCAATGTAGTTAATAGAACCACAAGAAGCAAAGGTTTCACCAATGCTTATTTTGCTGAATATGCCTATGATAGTTGCTCTTAAAATACATTTTCTAGGGACATCTGGGTGCTCAGTTAAGCATCTGACTTTGGTTCAAGTCATGATCTCATAGTTCATGAGTTCGAGCATCAAATTGGGCTCCACACTGACTGTGCGGAGCCTGCTTGGGATTCTCTCTCTTCCTCTCTCTCTCTGCCTCTGCCATACCCTCTGTTTCTCAAAAACAAATAAAAATTTTTTAAATGCATTTTATATTTTTATGGTACAGCTGTATGGTGAGGGTCTTACAGACTACCCACTTTGCTTAAGATATGATGAAAACTGTACTAACACTAGGTGTTTACCTGATACACAAATCACATTTTGCTTCTCTCTCTGTGACATTATATCATGTGACTGCCCCCTCTCCAATGAGGCACATAACACAAACTTTCTCTTATTTTCCAAATTCCCCTTCCTACTGACAGACATCAATATTCCACAAACAAATTGGAATCCTTGAGGTCCTCTTATTCCTCACAGATCCTTGCTCCCCACACACTGATTGTTTCCAACTCAGGGCAGTTCTTCATCAATATATCTGGAGTCCATGCTATCCATATAGCTATTGATGGACTTTAGTCTCTCGTATGTGGCCTACCTGTTTCTTAAAACCCACCCTCCCTTTATTGTTTTGGCATCTGCCTATACTCCAATTCTTAGCCTCCCGTATACTTAGGTGCGGACATGGAACAAGTTCTTGCCATTGGAATGTGAACAAAAGTAGGCCAGTTTGGCTTTTAAGAAAGCTTTTTTTCCCCTTCACCCAAGTGAATGAATACAAGATAAAGTCCTAGGGCAGAGGTTTCTAAACTTTCTCAGTTGACAGAGCCCTTAGTGCCTCAGTGATTTTTTCATAGCAGCTTTAAGTCAAATGAAATATCAGTAGTTCCATTTATTAGGTAGATAAGTCCAAACAATATGGTATGTATTGTATCCTAACCACTTAGTAAACATTTGGAAAATAATATATATAATTTGGAAGTATCAGAATACTTAGTTGTGGTATATGTGTGCTTATGAGGCATTGTACAATTTCTCAAACTTTCAAATCAAATTAAACAGTGACAGCCTCATGTCCTGTTCCACATTGATTTTCACATGAAACTCCCTTTTTGTAAAACCCAAAACCTAACTTTGGAAATGTATGGCATCAATAAAAGCAATAGAGTATGATCTAATGTTGAACAAAACTACTACCAGCTAGTAGGTAGTGTTGTGTCCAAAAGATGTCAAGTATATGGCTCTCTGCTCCTCAAAAATTTAAAATAGTCCCTGCTTGTTGTTTGAGTTCACTAGAGAAGCTTGAGGCACCTTAGTGCACAGTTTGGAAACCAGAGCCCTAGAAGATGACAGTCATAAAATGGAAAAGAGCATAGATCCCTGAACCCTTATGTGGAGAGGAGCCAGCTGCGGATCAGGAGTGCCCACCCTAGACTTGTATATGAGTAGAGTAAACTTATGTTGTGGCTGAGCAATTATTCATTTTTTTATTTGTTAACACAGCAAAGCCTAACTTACTTAATGTATTACTGAGGTGGCTTGCAGTGATTCTCCTTGACCCAAATTTCGACTTTCTCCCCAATACTTCATGCCATCATTACCAAGTCCACTGCTTACAGTAATAACAGGCTTACCTTTCTTAAAACTTAAGTCTGAACATTTTGTTGGCTTCCCAGTCTGTTTTCTACCATTTTTTTCTCATGCACCAAACCCTAAATCAGTGTCTCTCAATCTTGACTACATGTTAGAATCATCTGGGGAGCTTTAGAAAAAAAAGTACTTCTGTCCAATTCTCCACCTGCAAGGATTTTTCATCTAATTGAAATAGACCAATTCCTTGAAAAGCACAAACTACCACAACTCATCACAATATGACAGAGCTAATTTAAATAGTCCTGTAACTATTAAGGAAATTGAATTTTTAATTCAAGAAAAAAAGAAAAAAAGAATTCAGATTTAAATGGCTTCCTTGAAAAATTACACCAAATGTTTAAAAAAATAAACATCAATTCCATATAAATCTCTTCCATAAAATAGGAAAGAAAGGTATATATTCTAATTCATGTTATGAAACTAGCATTATTATCCTGACACCAAAACCAAAGATAGTACAAAAAGAAAATTATACACTATATCCCTCATGAATATAGATGCAAAGTAAATCCTTACCAAAATATTAGTAATAGAATCCATCAACATATTAAAAGAATTATATATAATTAGCAAGTGGGATTTATTTCAGGGTTGCAAGATTGGTTTAATATTAGAAAATCCGTGCAATCCACTACATTATCACATTAAAGAAGAAAAATCACATGATTGTATCAGTTAATGCAAAAAGAATTGACAAAATTCCTACTCATCATGATAAAAAAAACTCTCAGAAAAGTAGGAATAGAGGGAAACTTCCTCAACTTGACAAAGAGCATCTACAAAAACCTACAAGCTAACATAACATAATGCTTAATGATGAAATACTAAATATCTTTCCCCTAAGATGGGGAAGAAGGAAGGATATCCACTCTCACTACTCTTATTCACCATTGTGCTGTAAATTCTAGCTCATCCTTTAGAAAGGAAAGGAAAATAAAAGGCATATAAACTGGAAACAAATAAAATTGTCATTTTTTGCAGAAGACATGATGGGCTACATAGAAAACCCTAAGGAATGCACAAAAACAAAAACAAAATAAAACAACAACCAAAAAAACTTCCTTGAGCTATTAAGTAAATTCAGCAAGACCACAAGATACTACATAAATATACAAAAAGCAACTATGTATTTATATACTAGCAGTGAACAGATGTACATCAAAATTAATAGCATAATACCATTTGTGGTTGTTCCCCTAAAAATAAAGTAATTAGGTGTAAAACTAAAAAAACATGTATAGGACTTGTATGCTGAAAACTACAAGATGCTGATGAATGAAATCAACAAAGCTCTGCCTAATTGGAGAGACATAACATGCTCATGGATTAGAAGACTCAAGATAGTAAAGATGTCTCATTCTTTCCAAATAACATACTGGCTTATATACAAGTTCTCTCAAAATACCAGGAAAATTTTTATAGATATAGATATGAGTCTTTCAAAATTTATATTGAAAGGCAAAGGAACTAGAATAGCTGGAACAATAGAGTAGGAGGAATCAGCCTACTCAATTTCAAGACTTATTATATAATTACAGTAATAAAGTCTGTGCGGCATTTGTGGAGGAACAAATACATCATGGAACAAACTAAAGAACCCAGGAATTGACTCATTTTTTAAAATATGCAAAAACGCTTCAGTGGAGTAAAGAGAGATTGTTCAGCAAATGGTTGCTGAAGCAATTGGTCATCTATAGCCATTTGCCCTCAAAAAATACATGAATCTTTTACTAAGTCTTATACTTTATGGGAAATTAAACTCAAAATAGATCATAGACTTAAATGTAACCCATAATATTAAAGAATTTTAGAAACTATAGAAGAAATATAGGAGAAAATTTTCAGGACCTGGAGCTCAGCCAAGAGTTCTTAGACTTGATACCAGTATGACCTGTAAAAGGAAAAATGACTAATTGGACTTCATCAAAATTAGAAATGTTTGCTCTGCAGAAGACCTTATTAAAATGATGAAAAGAAAGATCTACAGACTGGGAGAAAATATTTGCAAATCTCACAGTCATCAAGGGGTTAGCATCTCGACTATATAAGCAACTCTCAAAACTCAACAGTAAAAAGGCAAACAATCTACTTAAAAATGGGCAAAAGACATAAAAAGACATTTCACCAGAGACATTTCATCATGCAGATGGCAGGTAAGTATACACACACACACACACACACACACACACACACACGATTTTCAAAATTTCCCATTAGGGAAATGACTCAAATTACGCAAAAATTAAAACCATAATTAGATATTACTGATGCACCTATCAGCATAGCTAAAATTAAAAAAAATAGTCACAACATCAAGTACTGGACAGGATGTAGAAAAACTGATCATTCATACACTGTTGGGAATATAAAATGGTATGGCTACCTTGGAAAACAAAACAATATAGCAGTTTATTAGAAAAGTAAATGTGTAACTAGCATATGACCCAGCAGTAGTACTCCTGGACATTCCAGAGAAGTGAATAATTGTGTTCACACAGAAACCTGTGCATAGCTGTTTATAGTAGCTTTATTCATAATAATCCCAAACTAGTAGCAACCAACACATTTTTCAAGATTCCAATGGTTAAACAGACTGTGGTATATCTATGCCATGGACTCCTACTTGACAATAAAAAGGAACCAGCTATTGCTATGGTATAGATAATTATACTGAATGTAAAAAGTCACCACAAAGTGTTCATACTGTATAATTAAATTTATTTTGCATTCTTTAAATGACAGTTATAAGCATAGAGAATCGGTTAGGGGTGTTCCAGGGGTTAAGGAAGGGAAGGTATCCAGGGAGGAGACAAGTGGGTATAGCTATACAGGGTAATATGAGGGAACTTTTCATATTGTACCTTGACTGTATCAATATCAATATACTGCTTGTGATATTATGTTACAGTTTTGCATGATGTTACCACAGGGGAAAACAAGATAGAGGGTCTAAGGGATCTCTCTATAGTATTTCTTACAACTGCATGAGAGTCTGTGGTTACCTCAAAATTAAATGTTTAATTTAAAAAATTCCCATCAGGGGGTATTCTGATGATTTCTTCTGGGTTGATCCCAGACATTGCTATTTGAAAAGCTCCCAGCTGATCCTAACATGCAGCCAGAATGACAAAGTGCAAATTGAACTGATGGGTATACCCTCACCAGAACCCATGTAATCACCTGCCACTTACTGTTCCTGTGCCTCTAACACCTTCCCTCCTCCATTCACTGAGCTGAGGCTGTCTTCAGGATAGCTCAGGGATAACTCCTCCCAGGACCCATTCAGAGCACTACTTGCTCAGCCTGATTAGGGGTCCTCCCAGGTGGCACCATGACAACCCTTAATTTACTTTTGTCATAGCCCTTGTCACTCTTTGTTGTCATCGTCACTTTTTGTCCCCCACTTTTAGCAACTGTTGATATTACCCTTATAAACAGCCAATTAGCCCCTAAAATTTAGGGACTTGCCAAAAAATTTGAGTTAACTCTCTTTTCTTGTCTTAGCCTACATTTTTTTAAACAAGCAATGAAGCAAGAATGTCCAGACACGAGAGCCTTACAGAACAAGATATGATTCTTTTTTTTTTTAACATTTATTTATTTTTGAGAGAGAAACAGTGTGAGCAGTGGAGGGTCAGAGAGAGAAGGAGACACAGAATCAGAAGCAGGCTCCAGGCTCTGAGCTGTCAGCACAGAGCCGGACATGGGGCTCAAACCCAGGAACTGTGAGATCATGATCGGAGCCAAAGTTGACCACTTAACTGACTGAGCCACCCAGGCGCCCCTCAAAATATAATTCTTATGCCATACCTTTATTTCTTGCAAACCAGTATTACAGAACTCTAAGATGGTCTGACGATGGGTTCTGAATGCCATATGTCTATGCTCCTTATTTTCTTTCCTTTTTTCTTTTGTCTTTCCTTATCCCTTCCTATCCCTTCCCATTCCTTCCCTTCCCTCTTCTCTTCTCTTCTTTTCTCTTCTCTTCCTTTCTCCTCTCCTCTCCTTTCCTCTACTCTCCTCTTCTTTTTTTTTTCCTTTTGGTATAGCCAAGCAGATCCAGACTCTGACCAATGCCTGGAAGGCAGACACAAGGCTTTACCAGCCTTCCCACTCCAGGTTCATGCTTCTGGGGTATCTGAGGAGATAGAATTAGTGGTATAACATCCTGTCACACCTCCAATAGCTCACTCAGGTTGGCATCCTGGGTGGGCTCTCTATATTCTTTCATAACAACATTAAACGGGTATTCTTTGGCACCACAATTTTTCAGAGCCTTTGCAAGGATGCATGTTCCATTTTTGCAATAGTATTAAATATATATTTTGTCCAGAAAATCCTATTGCCATTTTTATTTATATTGTAAACTTCATAGTTAATTTAGGGAGAATTGACATATTTTTTATGTTAGATTATGCTACCCACTGGAGTAGTTCCTAGATGGCAAGGATTTTCTCTGTTTTGTTCAGTTTCCAAACTGTTTTTCAGTTTTGTTCAGTCTCCAAAAGCCTAGAACCATGGCTGGCATATAGTAAGCTCTCAGTTTTTTATTGAGTGAATGAATGGGACAATTTTACATTTTTTCTGATCCTATGTTCCTCAGAAGTGTTTTCGAAGTTTTCTTCACATAAATCTTGTCTGTTTTCATTAATTTTTTCTAAGAAGTTTTATTTTTTGGCTACTGTAAATGGTTTTTTTCTACTATGATAACTTCTAACTGGCTATTTGTTTATATAAAGGTTATGGTTTTCTGCATATTTCTTTCACCAGCCATCATTGTTACTTCTCTTAAAACTTTCTGGAGCTTAGTAAATAAGAGGATTGAATTATAAATCCAAGGAAAAACAGCAAACAGCTAAATCCTATTCTATCAGTATGCTCATTGGTTATGTTGAGTCCTGATACAGATGTAAACCCACAATTTCTTTGCTAAGATAATTAAATCTGGTGACTAAACATCAAGTCCAGAATCATCTCACTCCTCACCAATTGGGCATCATCTGTTCCCTATGTTGTTTGCTAATCTGGGGATGCTACAATCTTCGCGACATAGTCTTCTTAATTTGTGGAGGGATGTTTGCAATTTAAATCACGAAGAAAAAAATTGTCACGATGTATCGACTTGTCCAAGTTCCAGTGTTTCACTGCAGAGTGTCGTTCAGTAATCTTTGATAAATGAGTGAACTTATGTAAGTGAATGCATCTTTCATCATCTCTCTTTACCATTACATCATTATGCAAACATTAAACACCAAAAAATACATTAAATGATTGATTCATCTAATGGAGCGTGCAGGTTAGCAGAAAGTAAACTCCAGAAGCATGTTCCTCCCTCTTCTGACTATTTCTTTTCTCCTGTTCCCTTCAAAAGACCCACAAAATATTGTCAGTCCTCCAGGGTCTAGGGATACTTACTTGGCAGTTATTCTTGTGATTCAGCACATTTTCTTGCAACAATATTCTATCTTTACTCCTGAGTTTTGCCTAATTTAGATTCCTCCTTAGTCTGTTCTGCTCAGCTAATGCTGATCGATAAGTACAGAGAGATTAGACAGGAGACAAAATTGTGAAATAGATGTTGCATTTGGAACACTGAGCCTTCACTTTATATTTCAGCAAAGACCATCTCTTCTGTGACCCCTTGCCCCAAACCACGCTCTCACATCCTGATCTGTGACTCATTGGTCTCAGCGACAAGGCTGTAAGCACTTCTGACTTTTTTTGTCTTTTGAATTTCATTGTCTGGCTCATAGTAGGCACTCAGTAAATTTCTAGAATAAATGAATGTACATATTAGTCAATTAACTGGCACATCAGTATTTTCTTTCTTTCATGTTATTAAACTAACTCTTGGGGAAAGATTTGAGACATTTTAATTTAGAGAGTAATTGCAGCACCTGGGTGGCTCAATCGGTCAAGCATCCAACTTTGGCTCAGGTCGTGATCTCACGGTTCCTGGGTTTGAGCCACATGTCAGCACATGTGCTGTCAGCACAGAGCCTGGAGCCTGCTTTGGATTCTGTGTCTCCCTCTCTCTCTGCACCTCCCCCCACGCTCACTCTTTCTCTCTCAAAACAATTTTTTTTTAATTTCGTAATTAGAGGGGTTTTGACCATCACCACTTTAAAAAGAAACCCAGATGGATTTGTATTTTAACAGAGATCAAAACAAACTAAAGGAATTAAGCATTTCCTATGGGACACCTTGGTGGAGGAGGTCCATCTGTTAAGCGTCAAACTCTTGGTTTTGGCTTAGGCCATGCTCTCCTGGTTCATGAGTTCAGGTCCACATCAGACTCCATGCTGACAGTTCAGAATTTGCTGGGAATTCTCACTCTCTCCCTCTCACTCTGCCTCTCCTCTGCTCTCCATTTCTCTGTCTCTCTCCCTGTCTATTTCTCTCCCTTTCTGTCTGTCTCTGTCTCTCTGTCTGTCTGTCTCTCTCTCTTAATAAATAAATAAATAGATAGATAGATAAATAAATAAACTTCAAAAAAATGAGTTAAGCCTTTTCTAGATTTTCAGGATTCAGCCAGAAATCTAGTAAGGACCTCGGTTCCTTCTGGAGAAAACTACATTGTCCACATCCCATAAAGCTGTCTCTGTGTACTGGTACTGTGCACCTTGTACTGGTAGCTCATTTTATGCATGTTCTTGAAAACCTGAGTATAATTGAAAACCTTATAAGTTAAAATTTATTTCTACCTTGCGTGGTATTACTATTTCATAGTTGCTTCTTTGCACATTTCTGATTGGAGATGGACCCTTAAAAACTATGCTTCCAATTCTTCGTGTAAAGATCTATAACCAAATACTTAAATATACAAGATCAAGCTAGACATTTAGAGAAAATGCAAAAAGTTCTTTTGTTGGGCAAAATCGTTGAGCATATTATGCTCCTGAAATGTGACTATTATGCTAGTTCTCATTACTTTAATTACTTAACCTGATTTTTAAAATAAACCTAGCCTTCTGCCAAGAAGGACTTATAGGGGTTGACCTCTTTAAATACTAGTTGGGCCTATGTCTGTTTTTATGTGATGTAGAAGGGGTTGTTTTATTCTGTTTGAAAAGATTACAGGTTGGGGATCCTGGGTGGCTCAGTTGGTTAAACATCCGACTTCAGCTCAGGTCATGATCTCACAGTTGGTGGGTTCAACACCCACATCGGACTCTGTGCTGACAGCTCAGAGTCTGGAGCCTGCTTCCGATTCTGTGTCTCCCTCTCTCTCTGCCCCTCCTCTGCTTACACTCTGTCTCTCTCTCTCTCGCAAAAATAAACATTAAGATTTTTAAAAATAAGAATAAATAAACGGTTACAGGTTAAATGCACCCAGTGATGGAATTTTGTTTAAAATGCATCTATTAAGTGATGTAAAAGGCCCTGTGCTTTGACACACATAAGAATTTTGATTGTTGAATTCCAGTCATCATTTGGTCTCTCATACAAAATGTAGTGAATGAAGCTGACATAATTCACACTCTTCCTTGGCTTCTACTTTAAAAAGCAATAACAGCTCATGTATGCAGGGTCATGAGTGTGTCATGAAAAAGAGTGTCCTACCCTCCTCGCATTCCTTCCTGGAGTCCTCTGTTCTCCTTCCTAGATCAGAGAGGAATGGTCATTTCTTTTATTAACATGATTTGATTTTTTTCATCAGCTAGTGGGATAGAATACCAGCAGCAACAATTTAAAAATTTTTATGATAAGCATTCATATAGATTTTTGAAGTGATAATTAACGCTGTCATGTATAATTAAGGAAGGGGAAGACATGGGCCAATAACCTTTTTGGTTTCTTAACCTCGAAGAAGAAAGTCCATCCTTGCATTTTAATATAGTCTTTGATATACTAGAAGTTTATAACTCCTGAAATTCATAACATGATTCAGGAGGAATTGGAAAACTTGAGTTTCCCATCCCTCCCCAGAAAGTGTGTATGTGGAGGGGGGATAATCTAACAGAGAATTTGAAAACAGTGTTGATCATAATTGACCTCTGGAGAGGCAAATGTTGATGCTATTCATTTTTACTTCTGAAAGAAAGGATATTCTTAAAGCTTTCTAACTTTCTGTTGTGCTAAAATCAGAAGATTTGGGTTCCCTCTTGGTGTAGAGACATTGTCTGGACAAGATCTGTGAGATCTTAAAATTTTGAAGGTAGAGAATGAGGGATTTATGGCAGTTATCTGGGGATTCTGAGGACCAATCCCACCTCATCATTTGTGACACATTTTGTAAGAAGTGATGTGAGTTGTTATGTGAAGCCATTGTGCTTGTTTTCTGGAAGATAAAAAACAATGGAGTCAGTACTGTTTTTTCTGAATCTGCAGAAAGCTATCTTCTCTTGTATCCATTGGCTTATTCAGCTGAAATGTACCAGAAACTTGAAGTCTATGGCTGCATGATATGTATTATTGTTTAAAATTATTTTGGGAGCACTTGGGTGGCTCAGTTGATTAAGCGTCTGACTCTTGGTTTCGGTTTAGGTCATGATCTCATGGTTTGTGAGATCAAGCCCCACATCAGGCTCTGTGCTGACCATGCAGAACCTGCTTGAAGCTGTCTCTCTCCCCTCTCTCTCTGCCCCCATCCCACTCATGCACTTTTTCAAAATATATAAACTTCAATAAATAAAGAAATAAATAAGATTTCTTTTGTTGTATTGTTATTTAAAACTCTGTTCTGGGGAAAGTTCAGTTGGTTAAGCTGTAAGCATCTGACTTCAGCTCAGGTCATGATCTGACTTCAAGGTCACGAAGTTGGTGACTTCTCGCCCCACGTCAGGCTTGTGCTGACAGCTCAAAGCCTGGAGCCTGCTCTCAGATTCTGTATCTCCCTCTCTCTCTGCCTCTGCCCGGCTTGCACTCGCTCTCGCTCTCTCTCAAAAAATAAAAAATAAAACATTTAAAACTCTGTTCTGGGCCCTTATCGTACAACTCTCTATTGTTCCCTTTGCAGTTACAAGGAGAGAAACCAGAGACAGTCCCTTGAGAATGGCGGAAAACAAAGGGCAAATATCGTCATTTGTATCTAAGCCCTGTGGGGCTCTTTATTGTGAACCTAGAGTGAACTACCCCACTGGCACCCATTTTAATAACCTATAATGGGATATCTGCATCAGCTTTATCTGTGTGCACATCTTTATGAGACACGCTGCAAACTGCAATGGAAAAGAGGCCACGGGTCTTTTCTCACCAAAGAGAAAGTGGGAAGTTTATGGGAAGGAAGAAGATCCTTCACTATGCACAACTGCACCTTGTGCTTCTCCTCTCATTTAATAATGCAAATGCTTTTCTCTTAACAGAGGAATTCAAGGGCTCCACCGTGGTTGAGCTGATGAAGAAGGAAGGCACTACCCTCGGGCTAACGGTATCGGGCGGCATTGACAAGGATGGCAAGCCCCGAGTGTCTAACCTGCGGCAAGGAGGAATTGCGGCTAGGTAACTGCCTCTCAGGGAATTGTGGGAAAGGAACAAGGGTGTGATTAATTCACAAATTGAAGCTCCATCAGAAAGTCACTAATGAATAAATGACACTGCCATCTGCTGGGCAGAAGTACATGGGGGCATGTTTGTAGAAACTCTTCTGGCCTGTGGCAGGTCACCAGGGAGCCACCTGGCCCTCATAAGACTTTAACTTTAAAACACCTGTATGGCTCTAGTGCCCAGTGATGCCCCTGAACAGCAGATGGGCCGCAGTGGGAAGGGCACACTCCAACCACGTAAATGAAACAGATGACCCGTATCACGATGCACAGGAAACAGTTGTGCAGGGATGTGGTGAGCCTAAGGGAGTAGGGCAGCCCAGCTCTGAGTTCCTGAATAACGATTTTGCTTGTCCCACATCTTCTCTGCTTTTCTTTTTTTCCCCCTGTATTTTTTAATAGTTTATTATCAAATTGGTTTCCATATAACACCCAGTGCTCTTCCCCACAAGTGCCCTCTTCCATTACCACCACCACCCCTTCCCCCCACCCCCTCCCCCCCCTTCAGCCCTTGGTTCATTTTCAGTATTCAGTAGTCTTTTATGTTTTTCTACCTGTGACATTTCCCTTTTCATCAAGACAAAGATGAGGTTTCTAAAAGGATGGGAAGCGTAGATGAGGAGGGCTCATTTCTGTCCCCATTTGATGAGCTGCAGACTGCACTAGCTATTGGCAAAGACAGAATGTCCTGCAGGCAGGGTCCAGGCAGGCTTGCTTTATAAACAGATTCAAAATTCACATCAGATGTGATGGTCAGCTTTCATGAAAAGCAAGGTTAATGTGTCTTAAATCCTGGACACCCATAGTCTTTTCCACATAATCACAAAAATAGTTTTGGAGTTCTTACCCTACAAAGTATCATCAAAAATAGTGATTACTTTTGATGATCAACCTATTTGTACAATTTATAAGCTTAATCCAACTGACTGCTTCATAATCTGAGGTACCCTTTGTAAACTAGGCTTATGTCATCACAGGTACCTTCATCTCTTGTTTTTAGGAGGAAAGCGATTTCTTTCCACACCGACAGCCTCCTTTATTTTATAACAGTCCATGTCCAATCTCTGATGCTGGGGCTCCATATGTCTCCAGAACGTTTTCATATGTAGCCCCTGAAGCACAGGTAAATAGGGGGAAGATATCATCTTCAGTTGTATTGATGCTCTAATTAAAAGTAGTGCTGGCATTGTCAACAGTAGCCAAACTATGGAGAAAGCCCAGATATCTATGGATGGATGAGTGGATAAAGAAGATGTAGTATATATATAAATGGAGTATTACTCAGCCCTCAAAAAGAATGAAATCTTTCCATTTGCAATGGCATAGATGGAGCTAAAATGTATTAGACAAAGTGAAATAAGTCAATCAGAGAAAGACAAATACCATATGATTTCACTCATATGTGGACCTTAAGAAACAAAGCAGATGAACATATGGGAAGTGGGGGGAAGAGAAGAGAGGGAAATAAGCCACAAGAGACTCTTAATGATAGAGAATAAACTGAGGGTTGATGGAGGGAGGTGTTTGAGGGATGGGCCAGGTGGGTGATGGGTATTAAGGAGAACGCTTGGGATGAGCACTGGGAGTTGCATGTAAGTGATGAGTCACTGAATTCTACTCCTGAAACCAATATTGTGCTGTATTTTAACAACTAGAATTTAAATAAAATTTTGAAAAACCAAAAAAAAGTAATGCTGTGCTGGCTATATTATCAATGACCAAATAGTCATTGTTTAAGTCACTACCATTTTACAAATTGTAAACTAAAATAATTAAAGATTAGATCTCTACCCTAAGGGGACTTAGAATTTACTAGAGAGGATGGGGATGAACAACATGAAAAGCTTGGGAACAGTAACAGCATTGCATCATAGTATAGAGCCACAATGTGAGAGGCAGTGTCAGAGACCATTAGGTGGTTAAGTTGCCCAGTGAGTTAGTACCCAAGGGAAGATGGACAGCATGGAGTGCAGGCTGGAGTAGGTGAGGAAAGCTCCCCAAAGAGGAATGATTAGGGCAGGACTTAGGTAAAATAAATGCATACGTGTTGCTGTTTGGGGAGAGAGTGTTATTGAAGGTCCATAGCCACCATGTGAATTTCTAGTATTGGCTCTGGTCTCGCTGCCTACTCTTGCCTTAGAGTAAAGTCTGCCTAAAACCCCCAAAGTGGCCATGCTTCTGTTATGGTGCTGAAGAGAGGCAGGAATGGGACTGAAACCCAATGCTTTCATTGTAACCTATTCTTTTTTATCAGTCCTGCTGTGAGCATTAAATAGCAGAGTAAGCTGACTCTCTCCTTAGTCCTCAACAAACTCCCAGTGAAGATACTGAGAGCTGGGAAACATCCAAGTGGCAGGCAGCAAAAATGAGAGAGAATCAGAGGAAAGAAAAAATCCTGGCATGCCAATATCTGGATCATTTGTTCTAGAGGCCCATCTCTTTATGGGCAGAGCAGCCAAAAACAAAAACAAAAAAACAAACAAACCCAAAACCTCTTTATTTTATTTCAAGTGCTCTTTAGAAACAAAAGAGGCAAGGGTTAGGGAAAAAAAATTCAGAGATCAAAGCAGGAATATGGAGAGGATGGGTCCCCTGAAGCCACATTGCCTATTTTGCAGAAGCGACCAGCTGGATGTGGGGGACTACATCAAAGCAGTGAATGGGATCAACCTGGCCAAATTCCGCCATGATGAGATCATCAGCCTGCTGAAGAACGTTGGGGAAAGAGTGGTTCTTGAAGTCGAGTACGAGCTGCCACCAGTCTGTAAGTAAACACAACTCAGGGCAGAATAGCTACGCCACTTCTGTGCCTAAAACAGTTGGTTCTCCTTTTATTCTCTTTTGGCATCATTGTCTCATTCCAGGAGTAACAGAGCACAGTTTCTTGATATTTAGAAATTATTTGAATTGATATACCTATAGTCCACTCTGGAAGAATCAAAAAGAACTCAGATAACAGTAAAATTATACAGGACTCGTGTTCCATTAAGGTGATCTGTGTACATCACCATTTATAAGTTCTGCACGTTAAGTTCCATCCAGGCTTTGTACTCAGTGACTAGGGCTAGGAAAAAGCATGTTTGATGGGTTTTGTGTTGATTCTTGTATAGTTATGTTAATTTCAGAAGCATAAAAATTGATTTAAAACACATTCTTATTAAGTAAAAATAGTAGTAATATATTAAGAGTAGCCAACACATTATCAGAGCTTACCAAATGTCCGGCATTCTGAGGAACCTGACTTGTGCTGATACACTTAATTCTCACTAAGGCATGTCAGCCTAGCAGAGCTGAACTTTGATGTCAAATAGCCAGGTTCAAATCCCCGCTTCACCTTTAACTGCGTGTCTTTGAGGAAGTTGCTCAAGCTTTCTGTGTCTCCGTTTCCACATCTGGGAAATGGGCACAATATTAGTTCCTACTTATAGATCTGTTGTGAGGATTCAATGAGTTAGCATTTGGAAAACAGTGAGAACAGTACCTGGCACTATAAAAATGTTTGATAGGGGCACCTGGGTGGCTCAGTCAGTTAAGCGTCTGACTTCGGCTCAGGTCATGATCTCACATTCCGTGGGTTCAAGTCCCATGTCGAGCTCTGTGCTGACAGCTCAGAGCCTGGAGCCTGCTTCAGATTCTGTGTCTCCCTGTCTCTGCCCCTCCCCCTTCTCATCCTCTGCCTCTCTCTCTCTCAAAAATAAATAAAAAATATTTTTTTAAAAATTAAAAATGTTTGATAATGTATGAATTAGCACTATGAGACAGGCATTATCATAATTTACAGAGGCTTGACTTAAGTATCTTTCCCAAATAAATAGGCAGCAAAGTCAGTATGTGAAGCTAGGCTCCCTGACTCCAAAGTCCACACACTTATTCATTGTGGCATATACTTATGCTAAGTGTTACTGCAGGCCTGCACTTAGGCTATGCTCTGCTAGCACCACCTCTCCTATTATTAAGCTGTCAATGTGGATGCTACCCCGAGAAAGCCCTTTGCTTTTCTGTACCAGTGAGGACTCAGATAGAATATTAATCATTGTTAATAACTCATTTGTTCAGCAAAGCCTTATTGAGCATTTGTTACATTGCAGCCACCACTCTGTATATCGGTGAAGTTTACATTTTGACAAGGGAAGACAGATAACAAAACAAGACCCCAAGGGATAGGTTAACTAGATAGCATGAAAGCTATGGGTCATGTATGCTATGAGAAAGAACCAGGAGAGGGATTGGGAAGGTGGGGGGAGGTGTGGGATTGCAGGTTGAAATTGGGTGGTGACTTGAGGCTGAGCCAATGACATGAAGGAGGTGAGAAAGTGGGTTGCGTGCATTTCTGGGGGAAGAGAACTGCAGAAAGAAGAACAGCCAGTGCTAAGATCTAAGGCAGGAATACACTGGGGTTCATGGGGAGACGTTAGGAAGGCAGGAGCAGAGTGAGCATGAAGAAAAGTAGGAGAGGAGGTCAGAAGTGTAGAGGATGAGGTGTATTTGTAGCCCATTGGAAGGACCTTAAGTTTTTCTCTGGGTGATAGAGGGTGGCGTTGTTTGAGATGGGGCAGGAGGCCCATGATCTCATTTCTATTTTCAAAGGCTTCCTCTGGCTGTTGTGTTGAGAACAGACTGCAGTGGCTAGGGTGGAAGCTGGGAGACCAGCTGGGGGGCTATTGTCATGATCCAGGTGAAAGATGGCGGTGGAGATGGTGAAAAGCAGTTATATTCTCCATCTATTTTGAAGGTAGAGCCAACAGGACCTCCTGAGAGATTTGATGGGGGATAGTGCAGAAATAGAGGAGTCTAAGACCACCTGAGATTTTGAGTCCAAGCAGCTGGACACGTAGGATTGCCATTGATGGGGTTGGGCAAGAATGTGGGCAGGGCTGATTTGTGAGGAGACAATCGGAAGAAGTTCATTGTTTGAAATGCTACAGTGGTGGTGTCTGTCTGATGTGCAGAGAGGAAATGTCAAGAAAAGAGCTAGAGGGGCGCCTGGGTGGCTCAGTCAATTAAGCCGCCGGCTTCAGCTCAGGTCATGATCTCATGGTTCGTGGGTTTGAGCCCCGCGTCGGGCTCTGTGCTGACAGCTGGCTCAGAGCCTGGAGCTTGCTTCAGATTCTGTTTCTCCCTCTCTCTCTGACCCTCCCCTGCTCATGCTGTCTCTCTCTGTCTCTCAAAAATAAATAGAAGACATAAAAAAAAATTTTAAAAAAAAAGAAAAGAGCTAGAGATGGGATTACGAGATTGGGGGGAAGATCAGGGCTGGAAATGTACATTTAGAGCAATGGGAATACAGAGGGTGTCTGAAGCTTTGGGACCAAATATGAGCACTCAGGGAGTGAGTGTATATGACCAATCATGAATTCTTATTCTTATCATAAAATCTAACACCAAAAATATAACGGTGTTTTTATAACAAAATCAATTGAAGTCTGTGATCAAAAACCTCCCTGCAACATTTTTCATCTTCAGCAAGGGTAGACAGTAAAATCGAGCATTGAGACCTTGGACTGTGTCGCTAGTTAAATATCAGTTTTCCCCCTTACCAGCTTTGTGACCTTGGGCATGTTATTTAAGTTCTCTGAGCCTTAGGTTTCCCAACTGTAAAATGGCTATAGTAGATGTAGAAGTTTTGTAAGAATTCAAGGCTATAATCATGTGAAATATTTAGATCATCATCAGGTACCCAGTAAGCCATTGTGCCTATTAGCCATTATTACCATTATTATCATTACACAAAAATACTGTGGTTTCTTTTGCTTTAAAGGAGTCCATTTGTTTTGAAATCACTATCTCAAACCGTTGCCAAGGAGTTAAGAGAATCCAGATGTCTCGACCTAATGCTCTTTGATTAACCATTTTGATTCCACTGGGCAAATAAATATCAATAAAACACACTCTCTTTCTAAAATGAACTCTTAGTATAGCTTTGCAGGGGAAAGGCCAGTAGTGGAGATTTGCCAAGTTATGTGGGATCTACAGCAAGGAGTTTGGGAAGATTTGAAGGAGGCCATGCAGAGCCAGTAAGAAGAGGACATTTGGGGCAGAGGGTAGAGCAAGGAAGGAAGAACCTAGCCCGGTGCACAGGTTTGAACCACAAGTGGACTACAATTGCTGGGGCACAAAGGGACAGGGAGGACCTGGAGGGAGGTAAGGCCAGTGAGGTGGCCAGGAACAAAGCAGTGGAAGCCAGACTCATGGAGCCTGGGATAAATCAAGTGGGCAGTAAAAAGCCTTTAAAGACTTTTAAAGCCAATGAGCATCATCAACTGATTTGAGTTTTTAGAGTTATCATTTTAGGAAGCCAAATGGAGAATAGATAAGAGGCTATCAGCCTGAAGGATGTTACAATTTTCCGAAAGAGAGGTGACATCCTGAATAAATATAGCATTAGTAAGGTTAAAGAGTAGAGTGGATATCAGACATATTCAGGGATTAAAACCTATCATAACTTGGTGATAATACCACTTTTTCCTTTCTCATGCATTAAAGCTGATGGGGAAGAGAAAATATATTTTTAAAAACAAAAGTGTGAATTTGATGGTAGAAATCAGATAGAAGAAATTTATCCTCCAAGGATTATCTCTGCCTCTATTGTGTTTGGATAAATTAATAAGGTCTTTGAGATCAGGGAGGTTGAAGGGATTAATAAGCATCCCCTTCACTGAGCTCAGACTGCTAGAGTAGGACCAAGCCTGCAAGGAGGCCCTGGGGAGAGGGCAGATTGCTGAAAAATAAGCTGCCCAAGGCCAAGGCCGAGATGGGTAACTCTCTCAAGAATCACACAATTTGAGGCTCAGCCAGCGCCAGAGTCCAAAAAGAGGTGGAGGAAGGATACTGGTTGCATGTCGGTGTGTGTGTGATCTGATAGAGAAGGAATGGAACTTTGGCCTTGCTCAGACCACTTCCCTTTTGTAAGATTCAGATTCTTTAGGAAAATGGAATGGTTGATCTATGTGAGCTCTGAGTTCTTTTTGACTTTAAAATTATGTTGTAGTTTTGAGACTATATTTGGAGAGAATATTGTCAAACTGTATCTTAGGTATTTATGTATTAAAAGTTGGTCTAGGTGCTTGGGTGGCTCAGTCAGTTGAGTGTCCAGCTCTTGGTTTCAGCTCAAGTCATAATCCCAGGGTCATGGGATCGAGCCCCATGTGAAACTCTGTACTCAATGTGGAGCCTGTGTAGGATTTTCTCTCTCTCTCTCTCTCTCTCTCTCTCTCTCTCTCTCTCTCTCCCTCCCTCCCTCTCTCTCTCTCTCTCTCTCTTTCTCTCTCCCTCTCTCCCTTTGCCCCTCTCTCCTGCTCATATGCTTGTTCTCTGTCCAAAATTAAAAACTAAAGTTGATCTAGAGAAGTGCCTTTATGTTTTGTGGTAACATAATCCCTAAAAAATTTTGAAATACTATATAATCCACATTCAGTTTTTAGTAAGCCACCTAACATTCTTTATTATAAGTTTAAATAGTTGGAAAAAATGTAATCTCTGGCATGCTGTTTGTTTCATATATCTTTAAGTGAAGTTTCCACTGAGACCTTAGAACTACATATTTGCCTCATTTATTTTGTGGAAAATGTCTGCTACGGTATCTGATTGTCAAAGGCATTCCTCACTGCTACACCATCAGCTAAATCAGATTAGCTTTCCATCAGGAGTCCTTCTTTAATTCAAAAAGATGTGTTAGAGTGTGTCCCTTAGATTGCTTCTTACTTCACAGTTCCAGTTCTAAGAGAGTGACAGGTGATTGAGGAGGAGGAGGAGGAGGAGGAGGAGGAAGAGCAAGGGGGACGGGAGCAGTCTTGGGTCTCTTCCATGTAGTTCCTTCTGGAATTCAATGTGAAGGAGCAGAAGCTACCCAGGGAAAGGTCTTCCTATGGCCATGGCGGAGGAAAAACAGGTCAGGCCCAACTGCCCAGGCACGTTTCCAACCTCTGTTTACATCTCTTAACATCCCATTGGCCAAAGCAAGTCACATGGGGAAGCCCAACATATTGAGGAGGGAAAGTATACAACCCCTATCGTGCTATTGAGGTAGAAGTTGAGGAGTCAGGGAAGTAGTATATAATTTTAAAAAATCTAATCTGCCATAGTAAAATAATATGCATAGCAGTACATGCATATTCACATATGGAAACAAGGGACAGTGATACCACTAAAATACTGAGGAGAAGTATTTTTGCATTGCAGAGTTCATTTCAACCTAACCCTTCTGTGTACTGGACTTGATTCTCTGGGGAAGCTCCCTACTTGGATTATATGTCCACATATGCAAATGTGAAGTGATGAATAAAATTCATGTGGCAATAGCAGGTATCCTGCTGTTGGATATGAAAATCCAGTCACCAGGATCTAGTCATGCAAATAAAAATTATGAAGACCAAATCTATTTTATTAAGTATATCAGAAGTTAATATTCACATTTATTTTTGTAAATGATAAACAACAAGAGTGTGGATAATCTAACGCTATAGATAATCCTAAAAGTCTTTATATAGACTCTAGATTGGATTGAAAGAGTTTATCATCAACAAGATTGAGCTCAAGCAAAATTCACTGCAATGCCTTTTTGAAATTTTCTTGTTTATTTATTTATTTTGATTGAGAGAGAGAGAGCAGTGGAGGAGCAGAGAGAGAGGGAGACAGAGAACCCCAAGCAGGCACCACACTGTTAGTGCAGAGCGCGACATGGGGCTCAAACTCAGAAACGGTGAGATCATGACCTGAGCTGAAGTCAGATGCTTAAACGAATGAGCCACCAAACTACAATGCCTTTTATTCCCTGAACAGACACCCAGCCAACAAGGACAGGTGGCCCCGAATTAGAATTTCGTTGTATAAAATTGAAAGTTGATTTAATGTTTAAATGAAATAGTACTTGTAAACCACTTTGCAGATTTCCTGGCACACAGTTGATGCTCATTAATTATTTCTCCCCCATATCTTTTCCTTTCCTTTTCCTTTCTACTTGTTCCATTAGAATAAAAAGATCGTGTTCTTAACCAATTACCTCAGGTGGCTTGTTTGTCATAGAAATAAGAAAATGTTTGGTTTGAACTCAGTTTCTTTTATTTAATTAAAACTGTACTTCACCACTTTCAGCTGTGTGTGTGTACTGTTCCTAGCTGATTAAAATGAACCGAAATTCCCTTGATAGCAAGAATATGACATTTAATTAAATCAACAGTATATCAAAACATTTGTTCAGCCTTAGGTTTATGTTGTTTCTCAGCAGAGCCAAGTTTGTGTTGTACTTTATACCCTGGCAGGATATGTGAAATTTTGTGAATTTATCTGTGTGCTTTTAATAATCATGTGTATTCCTTTGAGGATTCACAATTTCTGATAATTAAAAATAATTATAATCAATGCCAAATTAAAATTACTTCCTATTTCTGTAAACGACAAGAAATGTTCTTTTAATAGATGCAATTAAATTCTATCTATAGAATCTATACCTATATCCTATTCTATCATATATTTCTTATTGATAGCTTCATGCAATAAACATTTCAAAATCTAATAACAATGTTAAAAATATGCCATTTAGGGGTGCCTGGGTGGCTCAGTCAGTTAAGCATCCGGCTTTGGCTCAGTTCATGATCTCACAGTTCATGGGTTCGAGCCCCACATCAGGCTCTGTGCTGACAGCTAGCTCAAAGGCTCTCTGAGCCTGGAGTCTGTCAGCACAGAGCCTGAGCCTGTCTTCAGATTCTGTGTCTCCCTCTCTCTCTGACCCTCCCCTGCTTGCACTGTCTCTCTCTGTCTCTCAAAAATAAACAAAAAACATTAAAAAAATGCCATTTGAACACAACCTTAGGTAATTAGATATCGTTGTACAAATTCACTTAAAGATCTAAGACCATCAAATTCTATGCTTTGCAAATTCTTTTATCTCTCTGAATAAAAATATCCTTGTATCCATAATGATGAAATATTAATTTGTGGAAATTTCCTTTTTTTTAAATTCAGCAATAGCGTACTTTCTAACCAGAATTACCCACCACTTTCCTGGAAACAGTCTCACAGAAGAATTTAGTTACTATACCTTCCTACAACCTAGAGCCTGTTACACATCTATACTGTGTGTGGTATTAATTAGAGATTTCAACCTGGACATGCAATTTTATTTTGCAAAATAAGATTAGTAAGCAGGCAAACATAACTAAGCATGATGGTATCAAATGGAATTAAGTAAATCTTTATTTTATTAGATAGTAGTAATATTTTAAATGTACATAGAAATGTTTTTGCCCTCCAATATTGATTTGAGTTGTTGATGCCTTTGTTAGTTACTATGCATCATGTCAGAAAATCTATCTGCATCAGCGTAATCTATTAGTGGTAATTTGAGAGTAACACTTTTTCTTCCTTCTCTAGCTCCAAAAATTAATATAAATGCATTCATTATTTCAAAGTTTACAAAAATCATATTGCTGTTGCACTTTACAAAGGGGAAATAATTCTATTGATTACATGAAGAGTCTCTCCTGGCATACAGAGTTTTAACAGTGTGACTCTTACCCTCTAGCTAGAAGCTGCCTGCATAAGAAGAAAGGATGTATCTATGATTTTGATTCCACTCGGCTCTAAGCCTAAGTCACTTAAGCAGACAACTCTTTTATGGCATTTGTATGTATTTTTTCTTTGAAAAGAAATGATCACCCTTGTATTTTTCAAAACAAGAATTATTTGCAAGGGGGATCTGTAGTGTTTTATGCCACATCAAAAAAATTGGAAATGTTATTGTGACTTAATATATTTCTCTCTCTCTTTCCTGCTTTCAGCTGTTCAAGGATCGAGTGTTATTTTCCGAACAGTGGAGGTCACATTACATAAAGAAGGCAATACCTTTGGTTTTGTAATACGAGGTAGGTGGTGGCTAGAAAACATGAACCGTCAGATATGCTCAGAGAATTTGTGAATGAAATATTGGGAGTGAACTAGAAATCATCCTGAAAACAACAACAATAACAGATGTTCCCAACGTGTTAAGTCCCCTTATAATATTTGCACCTATTCTTTTAAAAAATAAAGCAATGAGTGGGAATCAAAGTGAAATCCAAATGACCTAGATCTGTTTTCAATCCATTAATACAGAGCAAGAAGTCACTGTTTGTAAACCTTGTCAATTCATTCATCCTGATTTGCCACTTTTCTACATGTCTTTTGCTTTCCCTTTATACTCTTCTGTATCTCTGAGTCAAAAAATGTTGATGAATATGGGTTGATTTGACTTAATACATTAGGATTAGCAACTTTGTTTAAATTATTTTCTCCTGAAATACATTTTGTTATTGTAGCTTTCTAAAAATGGATTGAAGATAATCTGATCCCTTGGGAACCTATGTGCATCAGCTTAACTTACTTTATTATGGGATGACATTAATAATAAAGATTTCAGGTGACTCCAACTTAGCTATAAAACCATGAATTCTGAGCTATAATTCTGGCTTTTAATATTTTTTTTTCTTATTAGCAGTTTCACCCCTCAAAGACTATACATAAACAACTCATAATTCCAAGTGTGACAGTAAAGTTCAATGGGGAAGTGTGTATCCATCAGAAATGTTTTTAGCATTTCACATTTCTTGATTTTTTTTTTTGCTTTTACTTTTAATATTTTATACTTCACCAGGGTCCAAAATGTATCCAAATTATTAAAACGTTAATTAAAATTAACTAAGCATCGCAGGGTGCCTAGGTGGATCAATCCGTTAGGCGTCTGACTTCAGCTCAGGTCATGATCTCGTGGTTTGTGAGTTCAAGCCCTGAATTGAGCTCTTTACTGATAGCCCAGAGCCTGGAGCCTGCCTTGGATTCTGGCTCTCCCTCTGTGCCCTCCCCAACTCATGTTCTGTCTGTCTGTCTCTCTCAAAAATAAATAATTAATTTTTTAAATTAACTAAGTACCTTAATAAATACACATTCATCAAAGAATAAAAGAAATGCATTCATTTATACAGCTTTGTCTTAAATGACCAAGCTTTAGATTCCATTCTGTACCAATCATTTAGCAAATCAATCAGGTATTTAGTAAGGACATGTCAACATGTCAGCCTAGGGCCAAGTATTAGGGAATCATAGGACAAGCCCCTTTCAGCAGGGAATTACAGCCCAGTGAATTTAAGACAAAGTGCCTGAGTGAGCGGCAAAGAAAATGGAAATCGAGCAATTCACCTAGTGGTTTAGACCAGCAATTATTACCCTTTTCTGACCTGCTCCTTTTTTTAGGTGGAACAAACAAGCTCATTTTACTTTCATCATTTATCTTAACCATTCCTGAATTTCTGTGTAAAGGAACTAGATGAATATAGTAAAAAGTCAATATAAAAGTAATTTTGGCTCAGAGGATGGTACATACAAATCCGTTTTTGAAATATAGTATGATAGAGAGGCACACTTGAATCACATGCCTACACGGCTAATTATTGAAAAGCTGCAGTAAAAAATTACTGCTGGGTGCAGATGTTCATTACTAGTTGTTATATGGTTAATCAATAACAAATCAAATTGCTAATGAAAGAACTAAAACAACAGTAATTTATCACTAGGAACAGAAAAAGCATTGAAGCATTTGAAATCTACAACCACCTCAAAACAGCTGATGATATAATGTTAGCAAAATGCCTGTCCTGTCATTGGCAGGAATTTCAAATATCTCTATGTGTATGCATAAAAAGAATTTTCTAGGGGCGCCTGGGTGGCTTAGTCAGTTGAGTGTCTGCCTTCAGCTCAGGTCATAATCTCATGATCGGTAAGTTCAAGTTCTGCATCCGGCTCTGTGCTGACAGCTCAGAGCCTGAAGCCTGCTTTGGGTTCTGTCTCCCTCTCTCTCTGCCCCTCCCCAGTTAACTCTCTGTTCTCTCTGTCTCTCAAAAATGAATAAATGTTAAAAAAATGTTTTTTAAATAATAAAAAAGAATTTTCTAATATGAGCCTAGAATACTATCTGGTACATCACAGGCCCTTAATAAATAAATGAGTAAATAATTGAATGTTGCCTAGATTTGTGTGGACATCAGACTTCTTAGTGCTGTAGTGATAACAAAACCTTAATAATAATGAACCAATTTTAGTTTAGGAGTACCACATTTTGGCCAGCTTAAAAACTCCCTTAGTATATTGGTTGAACATAAAAGTTTGTGGAATTTTGCACAATTTCTCATGAGAATCAAATAAAGAACTTAATTTTTAGATTAGTTTGAGGCCCATCTGAAGGGTCTTTCTTGCTCAAAAGGTGACCCCCACCACCCCCACCCATTTCTTCAGAATCTTGATTAGTCACAAAAAGAGTTGCAGGAAAGTACTGAGGGTGAGTGTTACCATGGCCAAGAAGACATAATGGCATAGATGGAATTTGAGCTAAACGGATTTCAGTGAGAACACCAGGACTAAGGAGAAACCAGGAAGTAGGAGGACAATATTGCAGATGGAGCCTATTCATTCATTGAGACCTTAGAACTACATATTTTTTTGGAAAAATTTTACATGTTTTCCTCCACACATCAACAAAATGTACTTTGGCTTCTCAGCTGGCATTTTGTAAGTGAATTTTTTTAATGAAAGCATTTTTAAGCTGAATTTCTTTTCTTTGTCAGGAGGGGCACATGACGATAGAAATAAATCTCGTCCAGTTGTAATAACCTGTGTTCGTCCTGGAGGACCTGCAGACAGGTAAACTTCCTCTCTCCGTGTCACTATCCAAATAGATTCAACAGAGCTGGGGACTTTGGCATAGAGTGGATGCATTAGAAATTTCAGAGTGAAAGATATTAAGCAAATATGTTGGAATGTGAAAACTGAAATTGCTGGGACTGCGAAATCAGAAGAAAGAAGGTTTGACTCCAGATTCGACACTCACTACCCTATGTGTTTGGCAAGTGACTTACCAGTTCTGAGCTTAGTGTCCTCCACTGTGAAATGTGGATAATAATACCACATTCTTATCTTCAGTTTTATCAAAGACTGGCCGATGCCTTGCAGGGGAACCTGTCATGCAGTAGGTACTTAATAGAAGGCAGCTGGCTTTTTAAAGGTGGGTACTTTAAACACATCGTCTCCAGTTCCTAATTTCCAACCCTGGAAAGATAGGTGGTGATGGTCTGATTGTTACTATTATCAACATCCTTATGATTATTATTATCTTTTGATGATGATTATGTATGTCCGACTGGAAGTGACTTTTAATTAAAGGGAAGGAATGTTGTCCGTGTCTAGAGCTATCTCTTCCTGGCTGCTGTGAATATCAGAAGGGGCAGTTCCTTCAGGTCTCATATCACAAATATTGGAGGAAGTCCTATGCAAACTCACAACTCAGCTGTCTCAGCAGATACATGTCTCTGTATTAATTTCCCACAGCAAACGTCAATTCCATAAAGGCAGGGGGCCGCAACTCTGACCAGCCAGTGTTGTTGGAGGGTAGGAGAAGAATGCTCTGGTTACCCCTGACTCGGCACTGTGCTTCAAACCAGGATATAACTTTTAAACCGTTGCTTATGCCATAGAAATAGTAACAATAAATACTATTTATTGAGCAGTTAGCCATGTGCCAGGAAATGCACTAAGTGTTTGGCAGACATTATTTTATTTTATCCTCCCAACTGCCTACTAAGTCTTTTATCTACGCTTCCAGGTCATAAAACTGGGGCCCTATATGGGTAAGTGACTCACCAGCTAGTTTAGAGAAGACCTAGGATAGGAATTCAGGTTTATTTTCCCTCAAAATCCATACTGTTAGCTCACTTTTCTAAAACGTTTGTTTAATATAAAATAAGAGGATATGAAGACATTGGTTTCTCACCTGTGCTATAGTGTGTTCGCCTTTGCGGAGGCCGATACAAAATCAGAATTTTCATGAAATCTTGCCTTTTCCTTTCTCCTGCTTCTCTTGTGAATTATTCTTCCAGCAGTAAATGAGGAAGATTTCCGTTCCTTATTTACATCTACCTTGGGGTTGACAAAAATGTCAGAAGCAAGCTACTAGTTTCTGAGCAACATATTGTCAAATGAATTTAGGATAAGGTGGAATCTAAAAGTTGAAGATAAAAATTTAGAGTCAAAATTCTTAGAAAATTACCTAGGTGAAAGATATTTAAGAGATCATCCTTATCCTTTCCAAGTCCTCAACTTGTAATGCCCCCACCCCCATTTGATGTGTCACATCCATGACCCTCCCTGAGGTAGGAGCGTTATAATCTGGAAGGCTCCTGGCTGTATTTTAGTGGTGTCTCTAATGTCGGGAGGCACCTTCTCCCAATGCCTTGAGTGTCTATGGTCACAGCAGAAAGAATAGAATTTCCTCGTCTCTTCCAAGGAATATGAGACTGAATCAATTTAATGATTGCCAAAATGGACTTATAAATCAATAGGGAAATTTCTAGACTAGGAAAATTTTTCACCAGTGCTCCCTGTCCCGCTTGGGTTCACTACTAATAAATGGAATCAAATGAGCAGGCTTTTCTGCTCACCTGGCTTTGGAAAAAATAGGTAAATGCTATTTTCTGGACTCTAGTAAATCAATTTTAGATATTTTGGCAAAAACCTAGAAAAGGGAAAAATGTACCTTTAGTACTTTTGACCCACCCCAAGAGTTCAACCTGGTGATTGACTATCATGCAGTTATTTACTGATTACTGAGTTGCATATTGCAGCAATTTTCTGCTCAGGGCTACCTCTTTAGTCTCTTACTATCACACTTGCTGCTAAAGAGGAAACGCACATAGGATGGATGGAAGAAGGTGTGAGAGAACCGCTTTGGCTGAGGGACATTTAATGCTAACCCCCCCTCCACATCAAGTTACATTAATGAAGACCGTTTCTGTGTTCTCCCTTCAGAGAGGGCACCATCAAACCTGGCGACAGGTTGCTCAGTGTGGATGGAATCCGGCTTCTCGGAACCACGCATGCGGAAGCCATGAGTATTCTTAAACAGTGTGGACAAGAAGCAACACTGCTGATAGAATATGATGTCTCAGTGATGGGTATGTCGGAGCCCTGAGGTTGTGCTTGCTAAGCTCTGGGTCATGTCATTGTCCATCCCTGATAAACCACCTTGGGTTAAGAATGAACTGTGCTATCCTCCTGCAGCAGACAGAATTCCATCAATATTCTATCATTACTCTGTTGGGTTCAGAAAGAGGTGAGTGGTGCTTTTCAGCGATTTAGAGTTCTTGTGTCAATAGCTTCTATAATAAGGTCTCATTCCATCAGAATGTTTCACCTAGCAATCAGTTCTTCTATGTGTATTATACTTTGGCAGCAAAGTGTTTCCCCCTCCGGATCACAAAAATAGTATTATTAACTAAAGGGTACTTTTTCTTTTACAAAACAGAGACTGAGAAAACTAGGAGATTTCTTTCCTTCTTGTAACTTCACAATATGAGGCCAGCTAATCGGAATTAATGGAAACGAGCAATCATTTTATTGTAAGATTTAGGAACAAAGAGAGGAAAGGGAACATATAGTGTCAGTGATTAAAATGATAAGTGGAGTTCAGTACTCTTTATTTTTTTCATGCAGTTGACACATGATGTTACATTTGTTTCAGGTCTGTGCATAGTGGTTGAGCAAGTTTATATGTGACGCCATGCTCACCACAAGTGTAGCTGCCACACGTCACCATGCTCCCCCCATTGTAATACCTTCGACTGTATTCCCTTCCCTGTACCTTTCATTTCCATGATTTACTCAATCCATAACAGAAAACCTGTGTCACCCACTCCCTTTCACTCATTTTGCACCCCCCCACCCTTTTCCCCTCTGACAGCCATCAGTTGGTTCTCTGTATTTATAGGTCTGATTCTGCTTTTTTTTGTTTATTCACTTATTTGGGGTTTTTTCGATTCCACATATGAGTGAAATATGGTATTTCTTTCTCAGTCTGACTTATTTTACTTAGTATAATACCCTCTAGGTCCATCCATTTTGTCTAAAATGGCACTATCTCGTCCTTTTTTATGGCTGCATTTTTTATATATATATAAATAATATATATATAAATATATATTATATATAAATATATAATATATATATATATCTCACACCTTCCTTATCTATTCATCTGTCAGTGGACTCTTAGGTTGCTTCCATATCTTAACCTATTATAAATAATGCTACAATAAACATAGGGTGCATATATCTTGTCAAGTGAGTGTTTTGGTTTTCTTTGGGTAAATACCCAATAGTGGAATCCCAGACCATACGGTTTTTGCTACTTTTAATTTTTTGAAGACTCCATACTGAAGCACCAATTTACATTCCCACCAACAGTGCATGAAGGTTTCTTTTCTTCCACATCCTCACCAACACTTGTTATTTCTTGTCTTTTTTTATTTTAGTCATCCTGAAAAGTGTTAGGTGATACCTTATTGTGGTTTTGGTTTGCATTTCCTTGGTGTTTAGTGATGTCCAGCATCTCTTCATGTGTTTGTTTGTCATCTGAATATCTTCTGTAGGAAAATGTCTATTCAGTTCTGCCCACTTTTAATTGGATTATTTGGGTTTTTGGTGTTGAATTACACAAGTTCTTCCTTTTATATATTTTGGATATTAAATCTTTATCAGATATATTACTTGCAAATCCTCTCACATTGAATAAGTATGTTTCTGTTTTGTTGATGGTTTCCTTTGCTCTGCAAAAGCTTCTTATTTTGATGTAGTCCCGATAGTTTATTTTTGCTTTCTTTCCCTTGCCTTAGGAGACATATCTAGCCAAATGCAGTGTAGTATTCTTTCTTTCAATAATGATTGTAATAGAAATTAATTCTATTTCTACATTCACATCTATGGTAAAACTTGGAAGATATCCTCATCTGGCTTTCTTTTTTTTTTTTTTCATTTATTTTTGAGAGACAGAGAGAGATAGCACGAGCAGGGGAGGGTCAGAGAGAGAGGGAGACACAGAATTTGAAGCAGACTCCAGGCTCTGAGTTAGCTGTCAGCACAGAGCCCGATGTGGGGCTCAAACCCACAAATCCTGAGATCATGATCTGAGCCGAAGCCAGATGCTAAACCCACTGAGCCACCCAGGCGCCCCTCATCTGGCTTTTAAATGTTAAGGGACAGCCAAGTTTTGTGTAATGTTGACTACAGCAGAAAAATTATGAGATAACGAATTGGAACTTGAGGTTAAAACTAAATCATCTTCTCTACACTGCTTACAATTATCAGATGTGATTATTTGACCCAATTTTGCCAGTAAGTTTTATGCTGGTGAAATGTAGCCGAGAAAGAGGCTTATTCTATAACTGCAAACTCCTTTCTCCTTTATTTCCCACTCTGTATGATGATTCATGTAGAACAGTGTTGCTTGAAAATATTAATATGTCTATTGGCCTGAAATGTTTTAAAGAGGTATGAGGTTTCTTTTTAAAAAAAAAATTTTTTACATTTATTTATTTTTGAGAGACAGAGCACAAGTGGAGAAGGAGCAGAGAGAAGGAGACACAGAATCCAAAGTAGACTCCAGGCTCTGAGCTATCAGCACAGAGCCCAATGTGGGGTTTGAACTCACAAACAGTGAGATCATAACCTGAGCCAAAGTTGGATGCTTAACCAACTGAGCCACCTAGGTGCCCCTCTTAAAAGACTTAAAGTATGAGATTTAAAGAGTTCTTGGTGGAATAAGTAGTATGATATTCCCTTGACATAGGAAGTTCAAAAATGAATGAATTTCTCTTTTTTTATATAGGTTTTAAATTAGATTTGGAGGTAGGTGATGGGGTTCTGTTCTCACTCTACTGCTTTCTAGCTATGAATTTGTTACTTATTTCCCTGTGTTTTAGTTACCTCATTTGTCAAATGGGGACTTGCTTACTGCTCCTCAGCTTTTTCTCTCTCACTCTGTTCCTCACTGTCTGTCCTCCATTCTTCCTCCTTTTCCTTCCATTTCTTCTTTGATATTCTGCTCTCCATTTCTCACTGTGAGCACTACTCTATTCTAATTGTCCGACTCGGATTTTTTTCTAGTATTCCCTATAGTCGTTTTCCTTTTTCTCTGTTTGTCTTTCTTGCTTTTTTCCATTCCTGTTTTCCTGATATGGGTTAAGATAGGATTAGGTATCCATAAGATCAAATAATTGAGAATGACAATTGGAGAAAAGAGAGTACAAATGGTGTCCTAGAATATGAGATTCTTTCAATTAGAATTGTTCATCAAATATGAACTGAAACTTTCTATAGCAAAAAAAAATCCTATTTTTGTAATACTTTTTCTTTTGCAACTTTCTTGGAGCTCTTCTTCAACAGGAATAAACTGAGCCCTTCTATAACACAGCCTGGGAAAATGAGGAGCAATCGCTCAACAGTATACAAGGACGCCATCAAGTACAAACAGCAGAAACCCAGTGTAGACTAGCTTCAAGAGAGAATTTGTTAGCCTACAAAAGCTTGGAGTCCAAGGTATATCCTGGCTTCAAACACAAGTTCAGTAATGCCACAGGCACTCTGTCTCTCTGGTCTCCTTGCCTAGAACAGGTTCTCCTTTTTTTAAATTTTCTTTTATATTTTTTATTTATTTTTGAGAGACAGAGAGAGAGAGCGTGTGAGCAGGGGAGGGTCAGAGATAGAGGGAGATACAGAATCTGAAGCAGGCTCCAGGTTATGAGCTAGTTGTCAGAACAGAGCCCGATGTAGGGCTCGAACCCACAAATCATGCGATCATGACCTGAGCCGAAGCCAGATGCTTAACTGACTGAGCCACCCAGGCGCCCCCAGGCTCTCCTTATGTTATGACAAGATGGCCCCAGCAGACACAAGTCTACATCATCTTGAGAGTTTATGATACCAGAGACAGAAATAAGAATGGATCTCCCTTAAAAGATTCTCAGTGACTTAGCTTGGAGCAAATGCTGACCATTACACCAATCACTGTGTCCAGGGATACAATGCACTCTTTGTTCCTTTGGTAAGGGAAGCACAAGTGTATGTTGAACAAGCCCCAGTAGAATGAAACCGAGAAATGACACTTCACCAGAGCAGTACTGTTAAGCTGATGAAAGTAATAGATGCCCTTTTGAGGACCTATTTTGCTGTTAAATATTATATTCCCACTAACATGAGTTCTATTCCCTCTAATATGAGAGTTTTCCTTGCTTCACATCCTCACCAGCACTTGGTATTTTCAGTCTGGTTCATGCCAACTATTCTGATGGATGTTTCATGGTATCCCATCTTAAGCTAAATGTATACTGTCTCCATGAATAACCACGTGGGGCACCTTTTCATTTGCCAGCAGAACATACCTGTTGTGTTGACATTACATTGAATACTTTTACTTATTTATACTACTAAAATTATGACGCATTATATCTTAGAAGTATGTGTATATCTATAATCATAGATAGAAATATTCAGTTTAGTTATTTATATACCCTTCAAAGGACGCAAATTATTTCTTAGGAAGTGTGTGTGTGTATGCATGTGTGCACATGTGCATGCACATAAATCCTACCATAAATCTCAACCCTGGAATCAGATATATTTTTCAGTAAATCTCAAAATATAAATGTCAGCAGATTCAGTAGTCTATTTAGGAAAGCTGTTGACACTATAGATTTTATTAATTAAAGTCTAGTTTAATCTATGTTAAAATTTTAAGGAAAATGTATTGAGATAAAGAAAACTGTGAGAGGAATAGGTTTGGGGGAAATTAAGAGTTCAGTTTGGGATGTGTTATGTTTGAGATTGCTCTCTACCATTCAAGTGACATGTGGAGTATACAGTTGGGTATTTAAGCCTGGATTTCACTGCAGAAGTTAGGGCAGATGATATAAATTTTTAAGTCAACAGCACAGAGATGGATTATAAAACCATGAGGCACCTTAGTGGAATGAGACAGAGAAGAGAGGACTGCGCTCTGGGCTCTCCAAATGTGACAAGTCACAAATCAGGAAGATGAAGAGGAACCTGTAAAAATAAACTGAGTGATGGAGACAGAGAACCGAGGCAGAGTGTTGAGGCACAGAGGACAGATTTTTCCTTTGCAAAATGGTGGTTATTTTACCACCACACTCGCCAGTTGCTGTGAGAAACCAAAGAATTAATACATATGCAGTGTTTGACACATAATGTGTGTGTAGTAAATATGAACTGATCATTTAAAATGTTTATAGGAAAAACAGCCAGTTTTATTATTGCTGATATCTATTACCAAACAGTTGGGTCTGAGAGCTCTGCTACTGGAAACCAAGTAACATAAAATGCAAGGAGAGCACGAACATCTGACATCAGCAAAAGGTAGTGCCTCTTGAAGTCAAAAAAACTTGACTGAGTGAGTCTTGGCTCTTTGTTGACCTTGGACAAGTTATTGGGCCTCTCTAAGCTTCACCATTCCTATCTCTAAAATGGAGATGGAATAGCACTTTTACAAAGGATTGATGGAAAGACTGACTGTGTATATATATATATACACATAAAGTGCTGACTGTAACTATACTAAACCATTATTGAATACCAGGAAATTAAAGTTGACTGTTTCCATGCTCCACTTCCCTAAAATAAACCTCAGGTCTCATTATTACCCTGGATGAAGAAGGAGCTGAAGCGTCATTCTGTGACAGTACTAAGTCATTGGTTGGTAGGAAGAATATTTGAGTCATAATGCATTCTGGATTGTTTTATTTTCTAAAATTCATTGAAATACTTACTTTGCTTAAGACTTTGCTGAAAATATTTCTAAAATATGTTTCCTAGAATGTATATTAAAGATACTTGAGTCTTTGATAGAGGAGCACACAGTTCCCTCAAGGGCTTTGTTCTGAATGAACATCAGTCATTAGGCCAGTGCTACAGAGTCAAGAGGTTTAGAGAGTACGCCAGATCTGTACTGATTTGTAATCTATTCAGGAGTTTTAAAAATTACAAGATCCTCTAATAATTATTTATTTTATAACTTTCCTCTTTCTTCCATGGGAAGAGCTGTAGAAAGCCATCAGTTAATATGGATTTCTTGTCAGCTTTATTAAACAAGGCTCACTGTAGTGTGATTTAAATAAGCTTTCTTACCAAGAAACAGTAATCATAGTCATTTTAGTAGATGTCAAATGTAACGAACAAATTATTGTAGTTGATAATAAAGATGGAAAGAATACTAAAATGTTTTCTCAAATACTATGAAATACTGTGAATGTTTCCACTGTCATGCTATTCCCATGCATAGACCTTTCAAAGGGCATCCTCCCTTCCCTGATCCTGCTCTCATTTGGATCAATCTTTCTCATTTTCTCTCCCTTTTGAACCCACTAGCACTCCCTTGGCAACTCTGGAGGGCATTTACATTTTGTCTTGCCTAACTTATCTGTGAGTTTTTCTGTTGTGCCTTTAGGTTACGTAGACTCCTCAGGGACACTAATTGAATCATCTTTTTTGCTTATTTCTATTGTATCTCATATGAGGTCTCCAGATACACATAGGAGGCTCTTAATGACAATTGTGGATTGAACAATGCAGTCACCTATAGATTAGCTGTTCTTATGACTGATCATCATTAAATGGATATGTAGAGAATATAGCAAAACATCAATGTTTATGCCGTAGGTTTAAAATGAAGTTACTTCATAATGTCATCTTACATTTCAGAACATTATGAATCTTTAAATCACAAAACCTCTTAATCTACCTATGGTGTTTTTCTGTGTTCCTGTAAGCCTCTGACTCTCCTCTTAACTATTTCTCTGTTCAGCTTCAATTTTTCCTCTTATTTATCTGGACTAAGCCGGCATGCAAAACCAAGGATGCTGAGAAAAATACTATCTGTTCATTAGAAATGCCCACACATATTATATCTTTGCCCAGATGTGTGGATAGGCCTTACTTAAATTCAGTCCTTTAACAGATATTGATTTAAGAGTTATGAGTCTTCAGAAAAAATGACTACCTCCTTTGCAATCAAAAGATTAGGTTTATGGGGACGCCTGAGTTGAGCATCCAACTCTTGATTTTGGCTCAGGTCATGATCTCACGGTTCATGAGTTCAAGCCCTGCATTGGGCTCTGTGCCAACAGTGCAGAGCCTGCTTGGGATTCCGTCTCCCTCTCTCTCTGCCCCTTCCCTGCATTCTCTCTCTCTTTCTCTTTCTCGCTCCCTTTTTCTCAAAAATGAATAAACAAATAAATAAAATATATTTTTTAGAGTATAGATTGATTGGTGTCATCACAACTGGATCTTGGCCATGCTTTGCATTTCATTTTTTTAGAATATCAAGATCAAGATATAACACTTCCACCAGTGACTTCTGAGTCACAAGTACCAAAAGTAAATTGGCCACTGTCTGTATTCTCTAATAAATTTCTTCTAGATGCTCTCAATGTACTGGAAACTGAATTTCTCAAGGGCTCCTGGAAGTATTTATAACATACATGCTTCTTTATGGGTTATCCTCTTCACAGAAACTATCATAAATGGAAGACCAGAAAGTTTTCCACAAAAAAGGTCTAATTTTCAAATGGCAACAGCCATTTACTTGGAATATTATTTTTCTATGATAAAAGGCAGATCTCCTTATAACTTCTTTTTTATCTAAAAAATGAATTTGTGCAGAATACTCTTGTCCCTAGTCATCTAGTTCTCTATTACGTATCCAAAATAAATCCACTCGACATATGTTTATGGATGCAAAAGAAGTGGGTGAGGAGAAAGTTACATTAAATTAGGAAAGGCATGTTTTTTATTTTATATTACTAGGTTATAACAGATGTGTTTTTAAGTTCACTTTTACATTATAGTACAAGACGCAAGTAGGAAAGTGCTGAAAACTTATTTGTACACATTATTGAAATTTCACTTGTATATGCTCTACCCAGGTCCAGAAATAGAACAGAACCACTATCACCAAAACCCCAGTGTCTCCACCCAATCGCTAACCCATCTCTTTCCACTTGTAACTTGTCTAACCCCATACGTAACTAACTAAACCATAAATTTGTTTCCCTGATTCTTCAACTGTATATATGGAACCGTATGGTCTGTTTCTTTAGTCCTGGGCTGCTCTTGTCCAACAGTATGTTTGTGAGATCCACGCCTACCATTATCTGTAGCAGTAATTAATTCTTTTTATTATTATAGTATTCCATTATACCAATAGGTCACAATTAAGCCTTTCCCATTGATGATAATTTGTATATATTACAGTTTAAGGCTCATAAATAATGCTACTATGAACACTCTGGTAAATGTCTTTTGGTAAACATACATATGCATTCCTATTAGGTTATGCCTAAAAGTGGAATTGCTAGCTCATAAGTTACATTAATGCTCAGCTTTAGCAGATAGTGCCAGTTTTTCAAAATGGTGGTACTGACTTGCATTTCTACTAAGTGTTTTGCTTCCTTCACACCCTCACTAGCAAGCACTTGGTATTGTTGATCTTTTTTTATTTTAACTATTCTGAGAGTGTATAATGGTATCTCTTTGTGGCTTTAATGTGCATTAAAGATGCTGGGCACCTTTTCATTATTGGTTATCAGGGTATTCTCCTTCACAATATGTTTGTTCAAGTCTTTTGATCCATTTTTTTTCTGTTAGGCAACTGTATCATTATAGATTTATATGAGTTCTTTGTACATTATATATACAAACCCTATTGTAGTCATATATGTTACAAATTAACCCTAACTACTTCATGGAAAATAAATGCCAAAATTGGTAGATTTCAGCCAATCCATAACATTCCAATAAACTGCTTGGTTGCTTTTTGGGAATGTCCTAAAGTTTTGACATACAGAAGACTGGAAGAGGATGTAAAATTCCACCTAGTTTGTTCTACAATATTTAGGTACATGATGCCATTGGATTTTAGTGCTATATTAGTATTAGCTATTGCTATGTAGCAAAATATTAGTATTAACTCTTCCTAGGGAGCAAAACATCACAAACTAGTGACTTAAAACTACACCCATTTATCACCTCACAGTTCTGTAAACCATAAGTCCAGGCAAGCTCTTCTGTATTTCCTGCTTAATATCTCTCAAGGCCCAAATCAATGTGTCACCTGAGCTAAGTTTTTATCTAAAGGCTCTGTGAAAGAATCCACTTCCAAGCTTATTCAGATTATTGGCAAAATCCAGTTCTTTGAGGCAGCAGATCTGCGGTTCCCATTTCCAATGGGGAGCTGTTTCTTGCTCTTAGAGACCGCCCACATTCCTTCTCAGGAGGCCTCCCCCATCTACAGCTAACTCTTTAGTGTTGACTACTTCTCACATTTTAAATCCCTGACTTTCTCTTCTATCAACAGTCAGAGAAAGTTCTGCACTTTTAAGGACTCATTTGATGACATGAGTCTCACCCAGATAATCTCTCTTTTTAAGATCAACTGGGTTGAACAACATAACACAATCATGGGAGTGATATATTATCTCATTCAAAGGGTCCAAGAATTAGTGCATGGTGGGAGTGGGACATCACAGGTTCAGAGATTCTGCCTACCACACAATCAAAAAGAGACAGGAACAGACTAGAAGAGAAATGTCAGCACTTAGAGATTGAAACACCTGTGGAGAGGTGATCAGCTGGACCAGCAATTGGTGCCTACTATGAAGTAATTCTCAGTATGTTTTGAATGAATGAGTACCTTTGAGATTCTGTTTTATGTTGTTACATTATATCACCTTTCTCTGAATGTTCTTGCACAAATAAATGGATACAGTATCCCAAAACTATAGTTCAACTAGAATGGGAAGAGTCAATAATTTTCCTTTTTTTTTTACATCATCTCTGATTAACTGGTGGCAGTTGTCTGAGCTGCTGTGGGAAGGAGCTTGAAGTTTCCAAGATCAGTGGGAAGACCGTGATCACTTACACCATCTACTGAGTGCTACAGGTGCCTATGAGTGCAAATGCAGTCTTGTTACCACTCCATGCGCACTCAGAGGTCCAAGTGATACTTAGCCCCTGGACCTGTGAACCAGTCCAAAGATGAATCCTATTTTAGAGACTCTCTGTCTGATAAATCTGAATAATACGACACTTTGTATCATTGTCTTCTCCCCATAACTGGAGGCTTGTCTGTTTTTTTCTACAGCCACATATACTAATCTACATTTTTTACACTCTCTAGGAGAGGCAGCAAACTATAAGGCATGGAGCATGTATCCTTTGGTCTGCACAGTGATTTTGAAAAGTTAGAATTAGTTTTGAACACTTAAAAATAAGAATTTTTCATTTAAAGTAAATCTAAATATCCAGCCTCCCTTAACAGTTTAACAGCACTGGGCCAGCATTCCCACATGCAACCACTGGCTTAGATTGAGTCTCAGGCTGCCTCTTTGGATAGGGGATATTCTCTCCCATTTGTCTAAATTGTCTCCCTGACACACACAGCTTGTAGCAAGTCCACACCTTGGCTGCTCCCCACAGGCATTTAGGTTGGTGATCCTTGCTCTGCACGTGACCTTTCTGTTCAGCCAGCCTAGCTCCAAGACAGTCTGGATTGGGTAAGCTCTCAGAAAGAAGGTCCCTACCAGAAGTTTCTGTTCTAAGTAGTCAACATTCTTGTCTGCCTAACCTCGCATTTCCCAAAACAGGTATCTGATGACTTCTGGGGGGGGGGGGGGGGGGGGAATGTGAAGATGTTAGGCAAAGTAGTAGAGATGAGAGCTGAGATGCTCAACCTAACTCAGCCCACTCTTGATCCCTCTCATCTGAGCCACCGCTGGTTCTCCATGCTGCTCCTTGCTGGGTCTGCGTCCTCATGCTGACTACACCCTGATTCTTTCCTTGGGCTTGGGGGTAGATATGTATCTTGAAAGCTCATCCCAAGTAAGTTGGTTTCTAGGTGTCTAAACTAATGTGGATAATCTAGCTTTAGTGTAAGAGGTATTTATTAACCTTTCTACTTAACTCAGTAACATTAATGTAAGAATATATAATACTATATTGTTCAGGAGGTTCATGTTATACGAGGTACGAAGGAGATGACTGAGGTATCAGAGTAGGACTAAGATAGACCAGTAATTTAATATCTACCTTTTTGTTAAGAGCCTGTTTGACTATATTTTAGGTGATATCGATTGTGATAGAATCAGAAGGGCCTTTTAAATCTTTTGGACCACTGTTCCTCACTTGTCACATGACGGGACTAGACCACACCGTCCCGGAGGTTCTTCCAGCCCTGCTATTCTGTCTCTTTGAAGTCGATAACTTCTCATGAAAGATTTTAAAAATTATCACCTCTTCTGTTCTCATTGATATAATCCAAAGCAAAATACTATAAATAAAAAGTTTAAAGTGATATTTAAGTATAGTTCAAACTGAATTAAAAGGGTTACAGTTAAAACCACTATTTAAAAAAGGAAGGTTGGGGGTGCCTGGGTGACTCAGTTGATTAAGCCCCCAATTCTTTTTTTTTCTTTTTTTTTTGAGAGAGCGAGCGAGCCCCAAACAAAGGTGGGGTAGGACTTTTATGAGTTTGGGAAGGGGGAGTTACAGGAAATTGTGACGTAGGTACAGTGATCCAATTATTATTACACAATATTATTGACAGCAAGTTTATCCAATTACAACATTTAGAGTGTTAACCAATCACAGAGTAGACCCAAGACCCAGGACCCTCACATAGGGCATAACTAGCCTTAACTGATCTAGGCCAGCCCTTAGGAATGTTAAGGGTATTACAAGGGTGGTCCCTCTTGCCTTGGGCAATGTGTGCCCTTCTATTGTCTCAAACCTGTGTCCTTACATTCCCCCCTCTGTCTTGTAACTGACCCAATCCTGGGTCAGCTGAGTTACCATTGTACCCCTAAAGCCTGGCATAGCCCTCCTTGGTGTAAGGGGAAGTTCTTACCCTGTAAAGGGCATAGGGAAGGAGAGTTTACCCAATTTCCGCCAGTCTCCATGGTTAATATGGTAAGGGGTCTCTTTTAGGGTTTTTAATATCTGGCACTGTCTGGTTTACAAAAGTAAGAATGACAGCCAATTTGTTTCCTCATTTGTCAGGATCCTGGACGTATAAGTGCAATACGCCTCCATGGTTCTTTCTACATTACTAATCTTAGCCAAATTGGTGGGCCGTCTAGCGGCCGCTTGAGGACCCCCCCATTAGAGTCTGGCGGTAGAGTAAGCCTCCAATTCTTGATTTTGGCTCAGGTCATGATCTCATGGTTAGTGAGACTGAGCCCCATGTTGGGCTCTATGCTGACAGCACAGCACCTGTTTGGGATTCTCTCTCTCTCACTCTGTGCCCCTCCCCTGCTTGTGTACACATACATGTGTGCACTCTCTCTCTCTCTCCCTCTCTCTCTCAAAATAAAGAAACTTTAAAAATAAAAAATAAAAAGGAAAGTTGGCCACTTCCCTTGTTAATCACAACAAACCCAGCAATCTCATTTCCCAGAGATTTCTTCCCAGCATTTCTATAATAGGCATAAGACCAAGTGGCTGCTGTGAAGCCGTTATCTGCAAGGATCTTGATCTTGGCATTCTGAGACATTAATAAATTAGTGGAAAATGGGTTAAAATTCCTGCATTTTCAAATTGAATACTATGCTTCTAAAATGAACCATGTCTCTTAAGGGGACAATTCATCCTTTAATTTTAGTGTATTTTAGAAAAATGAAAAACTGTCTCAACTCTTGTCAGAGGAAACCTCTTTGCGTGGTAAGTTTCTGTAAGGTCACATGCATGTATTAGGTAGAGCAGAATTGCATTTCCTTCTAAGAAGGGCAACAGGTAAACACTTCTATTGATCATAGTGTCCGTTCTGAGCCATTTTTTCAGAGTACTACTCCAGTGCTAATCAAAATCACCTTTCTCTGTGGCTGGATACTAACTCTATAATTCCTTGCTGTCAAGTGGGCACCAAAATAATCTTTCACTGGGGAGAAATCATTCTTCTTTATATCTTCTCTTAACCATTACGTATAACTGTAGGCTGAACCTTCCAAAGAAACAGAAGAGCACAAGCTCCCTGTCGGGCATGAAACTCCTCTAACTCTTCTTCCTATTTTAGTTATCTCTGTTCAACAGCGTCCCCCTCAGTGCCTGTATACAGTAAAATTAGTATTTTTTTGGCATTATTTATGGTATCTTAAAAGGTGTTAAAATACAGATTGACTCCCAACAGTCATAAATCCAAGGGAACGAACTCTATTTCTACCTGTTTCTGCAGCTATGATACTGAATATGGCACCCATGACCGTGCACTTACTGAATCTGATAGCACCCACTGTTTTCCCCTGTCTCCTGGGATTTTCTATATGATCCACAATTGTAATGGTAGAAACTGCCCTGGATCTGTCTTCAGGAAGTCAGAGGCCAGAGCATTTTTGTAAGGATCCTCTGGTTTACTTGAAGATGAATGAAAAATCTTCTGTGAATTCTCAGAAGCAGACTGAGGTCCAACTTTTCATACAGACATCCTTGAGAACACACCAACACCCAACACCCTCTCTCTATAATCTCGCTCAAAATCACTGTAGCATCTAATGGAGTAATTCACAAGAAACATCAAATGACTGCTAAATGGGCCATAACTCCTGCAGAATTATTTTATAAAACAAGTAAATTGCAAGGAGCCATTCCAAAATTCCTCCCTCAACATCTTTACGTTTCCTGTCTCTGAACATACTCTCTCACAGTATTATCGTCTATTCTGACAACTACCACCACTTTTATTTGGACCTCGGCCCACCCATTAGATTTAAAATAAAGTCCAAAGTCTTTAATCTGACACTCAGGCTATACCCAAGCTTTTCCTGACCTACCGTTCTCGGTTTGTCTTTTGTCATATCCCAGGAAAACCCTGTGTTTTCATTCAGCCACACTGGGCATTTAATGATCTGTGAATGATGTTTTACCATGTTTGTGTGTTTCCTTGTGGCTTTCATCCTGCCTATACAGTGTAGTGATTAAAAGGACCCAGGTTTGATTCCTGGTTCTGCAACTTACTAGGTATGTAACCTTTCTATGTCTCTGTTTCCCCAAAATGGGGATTCATCATAGCAGTTCCTTCCTATGATTCGTGGTGGTTGAAGTTATTAATACATTTAAAGCACTTGGCATATTCCTGGCACACACAGAAACTTAAAAACCTGCTTTTATTATTGTCATTATTATTGTTGTTATGTGATCTTTCTCACTCTTATATTACAGCCTTTCAACCTGACTTCTACATCTTGAAGCTAGACCTTGCAAATCCAGCTGGTAGTAAGCCCTTTGTCATCTTAATCCTATAGTGGCTTTTTTAGACACCTCTTTATAGTCTTTATGTGGCTTTCTGTGTGTGTGACCATCTCTCCTCTATGAGATTATAAACTCCCTGAGGACAGGGACTATTTCATACCCATATGTATCCTCTGCTGTGCCCTATACAGGGAAGATATTATCTCTTGGTTGACTGAACAAATCAATGAACAAATAAACGGAGTAATTCAAAATAAGCCTATCTTTCCCCTAAATTTAATAATATTCAAAATAACTTCTCATGTATTTAGAACACGTTTAGGCTCTGGGGACATTACAGTCACTATCCTATCTTATCATCACATTACCTCCACACACCACACTTCCTCTTGTTTTCTGAGAAAGCCTGAAAGGATTACGTTGACCCTGGGGGTCTGAGGCTTTCTGATCAATACAAGAATCTACATGATGTCTACAACACTAGGTCAGTTCACACTAAGCTGGTGAATTCATCTGCACTTTAAGTGAACAAATCAAAACACATGCTTCATGACCATCACACACATAGTGTTTACTGTTGCAGGTGACATTTCTAGAATATTAGGTAAGAACTCTGTAGTTCATATTTGCATATCTTAGGCAACATTTTGTTCCTTCTCAGTGAATACATGGGAGATAGACCTTAAATAAGGTCTTCTCCCAAATCACTGTTCGTTTTTTACAGAATTCCTGTAGCCTTAGACTGAGTTTTCCTAATCTTCTCTTCCTTGTAGTAGAAAGAAAGAATCCTTCACTCCAGATTCCTTATTACCTCTCAGTGGCAACTATGGGCTCAAGGCTAAATCAATGATGTTGGAGTTATCATTATTGTTTTTATATACCTTATGAGGTAGGATTTCAACTGTTCTAAAAATTAGAAATCTAAGGTACATTATTTGCCTTGATGACACAGTTTATAAATGTCAAAGTCAAAATTCAACCTTTTCACTAACATAGTATGCTACTATTAGCAAATTATAGTAATAGTAACTGCCACTCACTAAGTACCTGTTCTATTCAAGGCATTTTATAAACATTATCTCCCTATGTTCTTACCTTCAGAGGTAGATGTGTGTGTATCCCCATTTCAGGAAAGAGAGAAAATAAAAGAACTTGCCTGGGTAGAATATAACAGAGCCAGAATTCAAACTGTTATGTCTGATTCCAGAACCTTTGCTTCCAGCAATTTAACCACCCGAGCAGTCTTAGTGCAACATTTATGGGATAATTCCTAAAGCTAAATGTTGAGGACTGAACTTGAATCCTCCCCCTGGTCTGTTCTGCCATCTTCCCCATCTCAGGTGGTGATGCCTCCCTCTGAGCAGTTCTCAAACCAGAGCCCTGGGTTTTCCCTTGTTATGCCCAAGATTTCAATATCGTCCCCAAAAACCAGAGACCACCAGGGAGACTGAGTCACGCATGCAAAAGCAAAGGGCATTTATTATTACAGGCTTATAAGCTTGGGCTCCCAGACTTCACCAGCACAGTGGATCTGTGCTGAGAGCCCCAAACAAAGGGGGGGTAGGGCCTTTATGGGTTTGGGAAGGGGGAGTTACAGGAAATTGAGACACAGGTACTGGGGTCCAATCATTATCGCCTAACATCATTGGCAGTAACTTTAACCACACATATTGTTCAGAGTGTTCGTTACTTTTGGCGGGACCCAATCACAACATTTAGAGTATTAACAAATTACAGAGTGGACCCAGGACCCTCTGTAGGGTGTAACTAGCCTTAAGCAATAAGTGATTACCTATAGCTTCTATCTCTAGGCCTGCCCTTAGGAATGTTAAGGGTGTTAGCTGGCCTTTCCTGATTGGGTGTTGCAAGGGTAGTCCCTCCTGCCTTGCACAATGTGTGCCCTTTTATTGTCTAATGATTCTGAGAAACCAACACCTAGGCCTCCAAGGTCAGAGGGGAAACTTGAAGCCTGTCCTGGAGTCAGTTTGATTCAGATCTGCGTCCTTACACCCTCACCCCACTTAACACCCAGCCACTTCTTCCTGCAGTAACCCGCTTGTTCACATTAGCCTTCCATGCACCTGTCCTTGCCTCTCACTCACAGATGCAGCCCTCTCCCAGTCACCGCCAGGCCCGCCTTTCTCCTCTTCCTCCCCCATGCCCATTCAAATCTGGGCTCCCACAGAAGCGCCAGAGAGGAACCCATAGCATCGCACCACCCTTCCTCAATGTCACCCCACTAAATTCCAGTCAAGTTCAGCTCTGTGCTGCACCTGTGCATCCTTGCATGCTGTTTCTCAGAGCCTCCCCCCATCTCCACTTTACATGGTTTCCCAGAAGCTCTCTTCTCCTTGAGTCCCAGGGCCTCTTCCTTTTTTTTTTTTTTTTTTTTTTGGCCTCCCCCATACCAAGCTCCCATCCTCAGGGACTTTGCAAGTTCTGTTCCCACCGCTATAGAAGTGGTTCTCCAGCCCTTGCACATGAACAAACCCATTCTTTACCCAGCTATTTTATACATATCCTTTAATGTCTCCACCTCAGTGTCACCTCTTCAGAGAAAACTTCCCTGACACCATGTTTCAGTTAGGTCTCCCCATTTTACTTACCCTGGGAACCTTGACTCATCCTTCATAATAATTATCATCATTATAATGCGAATTTGTTGGTGAGCTAATCTGCTGTCTTCACAGCACTGTAAGCACCACTGTAAGCAGGGACAGGGACATTATATATATATATATTTTTACCAATGTATGTGTGAAGCACAAAAAAAGTACACATTAAATATTTGTTGTGTAATGCCCAGAATTTGGGAGTCCCCCAGAAACGGACCACCAGAGTCCAGAGTCAAAGCCAAAAAGCAAGGGTCGTTTATTGCAGGTTTGAACCCGGGCCCCTGCTCACTCCAAGCTGGTGGAATGGAGAGAGCCAGAGAGCCCCGAACAAAGGTGGGGTAGGACTTTTATGAGTTTGGGAAGGGGGAGTTACAGGAAATTGCGACATAGGTACAGTGATCCAATTATTATTATACAATATTATTGACAGCAGATTTAACCATTCACATTGCCTAGAGTACTTGTTACTTTTGGTGGGACCCAATCACAACATTTAGAGTATTGACCAATCACAGAGTGGGCCCAGGACCCTCACGTAGGGCGTGACTAGTCTTAACCTCCATCTTTAGGCCCGCCCCCAGAAATGTTAATGGTGTTAGCTGGCCTTCAAAGTCAGAGGGGAAACCTGAATCAAATCTACATCCTTACAGTTGAATAAATGAAACACTAACAGCTTAAGGATAGTGCATCAACTGTATTTCAGTAAATTGAAAATAAATATTTACTTACTTCTAAAGGACTCCAAAGGAAGTAGTAAAAGATGCAATAAAGTCTTAAGTAACCAATTCATATTCCTATTCTGATATTCTTTTTTTTATAGTTTATTTATTTTTGAGACAGAGAGAGATAGAGCATGAGTGGGGGAAAGGCAGAGAGAGAGGGAGACACAGAATCTTAAATCAGGCTCCAGGCTCTGAGCTGTCAGCACAGAACCTGACGTGGGGCTTGAACCCACGAACCGTGAGATCATGACCTGAGCCGAAGTCAGCCACTTAACCAACTGAGCCACCCAGGTGCCCCCCTATTCTGATATTGATAATCATTTTTCTTTTCCTCTCCTCTCTTCCTCTTCTCCTTTCCTCTCCCTCTTTTTCCCCCTCCCCTCCATCTCCCTGCCCTTCCCTTTCCTCACCACCACCCTCCTTCTCCTTTCCTTTCTCTTCTTTAAAGAAGCATTTCCTCCTGGTAACAGACAAAAGAATCAGGGTGCCTGAATCCCAGAGAGCCATTTAGAAGGGGTTTTGGTCACTCATTAGTAGCCCGTGCCTACAGTTGATTTCCTGTCCAAATTTTCAGTAGCTATTTTCAGTGATTCCAGAACACCATAGCTCCAGAGTCTAACAGTAAGCATTAGTCTAGAGATCCAAAGTTTTAGGTAATACACCAGACTCTGCTCAAATTAGGTGTACTTGTGGTACATACAACAGATTATTTCTCTAGTTCTTTGAAGATTGGAACGTGCTGAGATCAGAATACAAAGTGACCCATATCACCCTGTGATCAACCCTCCAATTTTAGAAGACCCTTGTTTTAACCAAGTGCAGATATGAGTCTTTGTGTTCAAAGTTCCTAATGCTGTAACTTCTGAGAGTTGACCTGCTATGGTGTCTTAGCTGGTTGAAAGCTTGGTTTTCTGCATTTGAGGTCATTTGAGGATCCTCAGCCTCTCTTTAATTTTAGCTGTTGCTACTAATTGGAAATGTAAATCTACATATCATCCATACTTGTTGTCCAATGTCTGGCATATTCCATACCTTTCACAGAGTCCAGAGCCTTATAGATACTAGTAAAAGGGATTCCAGATAAACATCATATATTTGAACAAGCTAGTGTTTGCGACCTGACATGTTAGGTTCATTAGAGACTTTCATCCCGGCATATTTAAGTTTGTGGCTATCAAAAGGTTACAAACAAACAAACAGACAAACAAAGCTATGCGCATACTTTCTCTCTCCCCGAGAGGAGGGAGGAATGGTTGCCATTAATTCATAAGAACTGGGTTAAGTATTCAAGCAGTATTTTAGTGGCACACATGTGAAATCTCACTGGCCTTTTTGCCTTATGCACTTGCATTCATAATGTTGGTTGACTGCTTCATAGGGCCTCTTTGAAATGTTGCTACAGACTCTGAGACGTCTCACACTGGAGACGTGCTTTGGGCTGCTCTGGGATCTCTTACTTCTCAGAGGTGACTACCATAACTTGAATGCTTCTGTTGAGTTCCCTAAAGGATAGTTTTGTGTAGGGGTGCCTGGGTGACTCAGTCGGTTAAGCATCCGACTCTTGGTTTTGGCTCAAGCCATGATCTCACAGTTCATGAGCGAGTTCGAGCCCTGTGTCAGGCTCTGCAATGACAGCTCAGAGCCTGCTTGGGATTCTATCTCCCTCTCTCTCTGCCCTCTCCCACTTGCATGCGTGCTCCCTTGCTCGTCACTCTCTCTCTCTCCCTCCCTGTCTCTCTCTCTCTCAAAATAAATAAAAATAAACTTAGAAAAAAGATAGTTTTGTGCTGAGTGGTACATTTACCTTGCAGAATCTGCTTCGCTTGAGCCTTCCTACACAAACAGAATTGCAGCCTCACTAGCAGAATTCTTCCACTGGGAGGGCATTTGGGGGCAAAGATAGGTTTTAGTGTGGTCAGTCGAGCTGAAGAGATCATTTGGCAGATTTATTAAATATCCCATCTGTGGGAAAAATGAAAATCAACTTAATTTTCATAATTGTATAGTTCAGAGGCTCCATGTGTAGGTGTTTCTTCAGTGCATTGTTCTAGATGAGGATTCATTAGTTATAGATTATAAAACTAAATCCATAGCAGGGTAGATCATCTGAAATTGCAGAGAGAGTACTATTGAAATCATCCACAGCACTTAAAGCTAAGTAAGTGGAAAGACACATGAGAATCTAACTAATGAGGGGCGCCTGGGTGGCTCACTTGGTTAAGCATCTGACTGTGGCTCAGGTCCTGTCCAACTTCGGCTCAGGTCATGATCTCATGGTTCGGGAGTTCGAGCTCCACATCAGGCCCCCTGCTGTCAGCCTGTCAGTGCAGAGCTGGGAGCCTGCTTCAGATTCTATGTCTCCTTCTCGTTCTGCTCCTCCCCTATACTCTCTCTCTCTCTCTCTCTCTCTCTCAAAAATAAATAAACGTTAAAAATTTTAAAAACAAAAAAAGAAAGAAAATCTAATGATATACTAGAATGCTGTACAGGTCTTCCATTTCCTTTCTCTTTCTGTTAAAACTTTCTCTTAATGACAACATCACTGCATTTTATATTAGGCAAACACTCACAGTTCTGGGGACACATACCTAATAACTTAATTTTTTGACTTAAGAGTTTTTATCTTTCTGTGGCTAAGTAAATAAAGTAATTCTTCACATCAATGAGGAAGTTAATTAAGCAGCATAGATGAAATCAGCTTGTCCTGGGTTTATCCCAGAAGTAGGCAAGGAGAGAAGTGACAATCTGTGTGGTTCATTTCTGCCAAGCAATGTGCAAAGTACTTCACCTGTTTTATCAATTCTAATTATCATAGCAACCCTGTGACATATAAATTATTATCCTTATTTTTCATAAATGAAGGAGTTGTCTTCAAGAGGTTACACTAACTGCCCAAGATACACACAGATAATATTGTGTTAAACCTAGGGCTATAGTCAGATCTACTTCACAAATCTGATTATATACCCACAGAAGATTGACAGTCATTATAGCCAATGTATGCAACAGTAAATATTAAGAAGAAAGAAACAAACAAATATTTTAAGTATGGATGAAAACTTTGAAAGCAACAGAAAAAGTAATAAAATGTGTCTTTGTTTACTGTAAACCTAAAATTCTAAAAGTGAAATGTAAGACTCAGTTAATAGTCTTTCAAAAATAAATGTCTTACAGGGAATATTTAAAACTAAAAGTGAAATCTTAAGATTTGAAATATAATCCTTTTAGGCCTAGGTGCATTATTGAGAAAAAGAAATTGAGAAAATCCCAGAACATCAAATATTTAACATTAAGCACCTAAGAGTGTTTTGAGTAACAGGAAGAAAGCGAGACAGTGGATTAATTATCTACTAGTGTTTAATCATTCAGGCATTTTTACTGATACGAATTATGGTAAAGCCACTCAGACTAAGGGGGTGAGGCATGGGAATCCAGGAATTCTTTTACCTGTTTTTTCTTTAGTCTCTTAATATCACATGCGTGCCCAGAGACATCTTTACAGATTCCCTAGCACTGCATCTACAGCACACATTTCCATAACAAACAGAAGTGTTAGGATCTATCTGGTCTCCAAAGACAAGAAAAAAATAGATAGTTCAGGAAAACGAACACAAGGATATTCCCAAAGTAGGGTCTGCGTTCACTTCCTGACATACTAAAGATATCATGCTTGATAGTGTAACACCATCAATAAGTCAGTGTTGCATAGTGAAGGGTTTAAAATGGAACAGTGTGCTAGCTCTTGCCCTTTGGCAAAGGCCTGCTCCTTCCTTAATTCTATAGTCATTTGCAAAATGTACTTGGACTCCATAGATTCTCAAGTTCCCCACAGAACTACTTGGCTCTTCTTTCTGCTGTGTGTACTGGTTTAGGGAAGTGTTCTACTTTCATCTTTTGAAGTATTTCAGGAGTAGTTCTTTTTTTTTTTCTAATTTTATTTCTTTTTTTTTTCTAATTTTATTTCTTTTAAGTAGTCTGTATACCCAACATGGGTATTGAACTCATTACCCTGAGATCAAGAGTCACACACTCCTCTGACTGAGCCAACCACACACCCCCAATTTCTCTTAATAGTAGTATATCTTATAGTGACATAAAAGGCTATTTGTCACTTTCAAATGCCCTCTCTGGTCAAGCAACAGAGGCCTCCAGAAGACCTATCTAACTGTGTAAGTGAAAAGATGGTGTTCAGAACATACTTCTGAAGGGATATAAGATTCACTGGAGATTCTCTAAATTGAGACACCACAATTAAGTCTCAGCATCATCTGCTTAGACCACTCTCCAGTGCTAGAATCCCTTCAGGTCCTTCCCTATCAAGCTCTATTTGAACACTTCTGATAACAAACAACTTCCTACCAACCACGTCTCCAGCTGAAAGCAGGAACCCCCCACCCTCAATGCACAGTGGGATTACCTAGAGAACATATAAAGTGCCCATCCCACCCCAGAGGCTTGTCACAACAAAAAAAACATGATGATATATATGAAAGCACTTTGTAAACTACAACTCACAGTAAAAATGGAAGGCATGTCATCATTTACCCTATTAAATAATAGCCATTATTAAATAATAATAAAATAACCCTATTAAGTAGTATTCATCCATCATTCCATTCTGTCTAAACTTTTTAGATCTGACACCCAACTTATTTTCTATCTTTTCCAACTCTCTCAAATTTTTCTAATTAAAATTTTTATTTATTTATTTGTTGTTAATAAATATTTATTGGGGACTTACCAGATTCAAGACACTAGACTCTGTGCTTATCATGCCTATCTAATGGTCACCATTGGCCCAAATTGGAAGGCCTCTTAGTGCCTTTGCATTGTTGATGTCCTGGCCAACTTCTTTTGCTTCTTCATTGATGAGGCATTGTGGTTTTTGTTTTTGTTTTTGTTTTTCATATGGTAGTTCTATTTTTACTTTTTTTTTTAAATTTTTTTTCTAATGTTTTATTTATTTTTGAGAGAGAGAGAGAGAGAGAGAGAGAGAGAGAGAGACTGCGTGAGCTGGGGAGGGTCAGAGAGAACGGGAGACACAGAATCCAAAGCAGCTCCAGGCTCGAGCTGTCAGCACAGAGCCCGACGTGGGGCTCGAACTCACGAACCGTGAGATCATGACCTGAGCCGAAGTCGGACACTTCACCAACTGAGCCACCCAGGTGCCCCTATTTTTACTTTTTTTTAATATAGTTTATTGTCAAGTTAGCTAACATACCGAGTGTACAGTGTGCTCTTGGTTTCAGGGGCAGCTTCCTGTGATTCGTCACTTACATTCAACACCCAGTGCTCATCCCAACAAGTGCCCTCCTCAATGCCCATCACCCATTTCCCCTCACCCCACTCTCCCTTCAACCTTCAGTTTGTTCTCTGTATTTAAGGGTCTCTTATGGGTTTGCCTCCCTATCTGTTTGAAACTATATTTCGCCTTCCCCTCCCCCACGGTCTTCTGTTAAGTTTCTCAAGTGCCACATATGGGTGAAAACATAGGCATTGTGGTCTTAATACATGGTGGTCAAGTTGTTTTTTCCTTTTTTTAATTAGCCATATCTTTAGATCTATCTGTACATTCGTCCGGTATTGCTTTCTTTAAATACTGTCTTTACCACCTGTAAAAACCCAAGGTCAGTCAGAAATATAGATGCTTTAAATATCTTTAAGTATATTTTTGGCAATTTGCAAGCATATCAGCTTTTAGGATGTCTGTGTGGTTGGGATTCACTTGTCTTACTTCAGATCTGGTTCCTGCTGAAGTGGATACTTTTTTTTTTAACTGTGTACCTAAAGCCAAATATAGCACAGGTTGCCAGAGAGAGTCTGTATCTTGCTATTGAGCCATTCTCTCTTCCTGACTGACTGTTCGTCTTAGTCTTGGGAGGCTGAGAATCCTGAGTGGTAGGAATCTTTTTCAGGCTGGCAGACACTTATTCCTACTTAAATAGTTTCCCTGCTTCAGCAGAATCTGATGGAGATTCATCCTTTTTTTTTTTTGGATCACTTATCCAGCTAAGAAAACCTGACAGTGACTATTTTTAGACTGAGGAGGAATCAGAGTTTCTGGAGAATGATGATAAGGAATATGATGATTACACTAGCAATGTATAAATGTCAAATCTTTGTAAAAGTCAGGGCAAAGAATTTTTCACTTTGTGGCAAATATTTCTACTTTCCCATTGACATTGGTCACTTAAAGGCCAGATTCATTTGACTGTTCACACGTTTTAAAGCAAATGGGACATAAATATTTTGAGTTTCTGGAAAGCTTGCCCTGGTAGACAGAATTATGCCCTTTTGTAAAAAGTCATCACATTCGCACTGACAGTGGAAATGGAAGCTTCTGGAACTTGTGCAGTAATGAGAGATGGCATTGTCTACAATGCGTGCCCCAAGTCACTGCATCTGAACTAATAAATTTCTTTAAGAAATTTTGTGACCTGACTTTTCTCATCCTCTCTTTTAAAAGTTTAATAGCTCTTTGTTATTTATCTACATGGGACAAGATTAGAGCCTGAGTAATTGAAGTTGGAAAACTTTTATTAGTATCCTACAAAATATGTTTAAATATCTATAAGTATTTATAAATGTAAGTCTATAAAACTTAATACTGAAACCAGCCATGTAAATTATTTTATATATGATTTTTCCCTTAGCCAGGGGCCTAAACTCCTTCATTTATTTAGTTACGGGGTTCTAGTTTCCCCTGAACTAAATCGATGGTGAAACATCATTCTACAAAAGGCCAAGAAAAGCCACAGCAGCCTGGAAGAAGAAGAACAAAATCAGATAACTTATATTTCCATATGTCAAGATCTGTGAAAAAGCTAAAATAATTAAGACAGTGTGGTACTGGCAAAGAAGGACAAATTGACCAATGTGACACAAAAGAGTGTCCAGGAACAGAACTATACATATATAGTCTACTCTTTTATGACACAGGTGACATTATCACAATGCAGTGAGGAAATAATGGTTTTTTCAAATAATGATGATGGGTCAGTTACATCCATGTGGAAAAATATATATCATGACCCTGCTCCACGCTATACATAGAAATCAATGCAGATGGATTACCTATCTAAATATGAAAATTAAATAATAAAGCCTATAGAAATAAACATGGGATGACATCATCATGACTTCATAGTAAGCAGAGATTTCTTAAAGAAAGCACATAAAGTACCATAAAAGAAAAAAAGGAATAATCAAGAACTTCTCTTCATGAAGAGACACCATTAAAAATCTAAAATGGTAAGCCATAGAGGGGGAAAATATATTTGCAAACAATATATACAATAAAGGACTCCTATCAGCATATGTTATTTTTAAATTCCCACAAATCAATAAGCCAGACAACTTAATGGAAAGTTGGGAGAAAAGACTTGGACAGACACTTTATATAAAAAGATATCTAAGTGGCCCATAACCCAGGAAGGATTACTCAACGCCTCCGTCATCAGGTGAATGCAAAGGGAAACCGCAGTGTGAGATCACTACACACCTACCTGAGTGGCTCAAGTGGAAAAGACTGACCACAGCAAGAGGTGACAAGCATGTGGAACAAGTAGAACTCTCATTCCCTGAGGGTTAGAAGATAAATGTGTACAACTCCTCTGGTTGAACATACTCATGCCCCACAGTCCAACAAGTCAGTCCCAGTTATGACTCCCACGGAAATGCATTCCTGTGTTCACCAAAAAACATACTAGAATGTTCATAGCAGCAATATTTGTAATAGCCCCAAACTGGAAAGTACCTAAATAGTAGAATGGCTAAATTAAGGCATATTCACCCAATGGAATGTTATATAGCAATGAGAATGAATGACCTAAAATTACTCTCCCAAAATATGCGTGATTCTCACTAACATAATAGCAGAAAAGCCAGAATCAGAAGAGTAAAACATGGATATATTTTTTAAAAGTACAAAAAGAAGCAATACTAACCTATGCTGATAGAAGTCAAGATAGTGGTGACCTGTGAGACAAGGAGATGATTTAAAGGAATATAAAAGTGGGAGGATTCTTTAATGTTGGTACTGTTTCATTTCTGTGTCTGGGTATGGATATATAGATGTGTTCAGTTTATGAGAATTTATCAGGCTGCTAACTCATGATTTTTGCATTTCTCTGTATGTTTATTTTACTACAATAAAAAGTTTAAAAAACACTATAGCCCAATAAGCAAGTTATAAAAATAACAGTAGCAGTCATGTAAAGTATGGGGGAGGGAGCCAAGATATTCCAAAGTTAAGCTGCTATAGAGAACAAAGGTCAGTCACCAACCATGCTTTATCCAAACTTAAGTTAACACGGGACATATTATTGAGTTTTACTTACTTTGGACTCTTCTTATAATGTCATAACTATGCAAATTGTCTCCTTTAACTCCCTAGGAAAAATAGGGTTTAAGATAAAGCTCATTTGAACATGAAAGGTATGCTTTGTTGTCTTGGGAATATTTCCCAAACAGTGTATTTTAATAAGCAAAAATAAAGTGGCATTTTTTTAAGTTAAAAAAATTTTATTAGAGTTCAGCTCATCTGAAAGAGATTGAAATTATTAGTAGCACTATTTGAATAGGCTATCACTAATAAAAATACTTTTAACTAATGGGTAAATTGAAAAGCACCCCAAAGGTACTTTTTATCTGAATGAATGTAAGGCAGGCAGAGCTAATAATACCGTGCAGTCTTTCTGCCACCCCGGGAGGTTCTAATCAAGCCTTATGTTCTGATTGAAATGCAGGGCTCAGAGTGGGAAAACTGATTAACAAAATAAAAAATCCGGAGTGTTTCCCATGCAAACAGTCATCAGCGTATCTTATGTAATTATGTAGCCCATAAATCAACACAGCGTGCAAGGGCTCCAGCCATAGTGTAAACATCTTAATGACTGAGACGTCTTTAGCCATGAATAATTTATATCTACATGATCCATTTTTCTCAACCGTGCTTCACTTTGGCAGGACAGACTAATCTACTGTCAGGGGATGGGCTCTTGATTATTTTCTCCTGATTTTTCTTCTGTTTATTTTTCTCATTTTGACACACTCCATTTTTCCCTCTTGCACTTTCTTAAATAAGGGTCCCTCATTCATCTACCCTGTCTGCTCACTTTTGCTTTTGCTATGCATCTTGTTAGACATCTTGGAATGAAGCCAGGGCTCCTGGACTCCTACTTTTCATAAGGCCTTCTGTAAATGGAATGAGGTGGTAACTAGGGAAATCGGCTTAATACCACAAAGCAGTATGAGCTTCTTGATGTTGTTGTGGGGAAACATTTATTATGGAAAGCAATTGCCAGAAAAGGCTAATGATCAATTAAACGTTAGCATTTGTAGATCCCCTTCTGTGATGCAGAAAGTAACTGCCACATGGGTAATGCTGGAAAGCTTACTTGCTAAAATAGTTTTGTTGTTTTCTTAGAGCCCATTAAAATAAAGGCAACCAAGAAACATTCAGATCAAATTCTATGCTACCTAAAAAGCAGACAGACAGACAGTCATTATGGACAGGGAACTTTGGTCACCTATGGATCAAATGACAAACTTGAGTAAACTTCCTAGAAACCTGGAAATCACATATTTGATAACTCATTATTTTCTATAAGGACATTGACTCTATCATATTAAATATTTCATTAGAGAGGGAAATTGCCAGCATTATATGGACTGCAGTTAAAAAAAAAAGTAACTAGATACTTCTTGAGGTTCGGCAGAATCATTTTCCATAGTGGAATCCAGGAGTTACATCCCACACCCCCACCTTCTTGTCAAGGGATCCCTAGGGGTTACTAAAAGGAAGGGACAGTACATTTTCATCTTTGAGTCCCCAGTACCTTCTGGTGTTCCTGGCATCAGTTAGCACTCGATAAGTGTATTTTTAAAGTTCATTGTGTTGTAGGAATGGTGACTTAGCCTGCAGATTTAGAAAGCTCAGTTCTGTGGGAAGATGTGGTAGGTGATCTTCTAACCTGGTAAGAATCTGGTTATGTGTCTCATCTCCTGATAGTACATTAATCCTGTAACTGATTTATCAGATGTCCAAAGCAAATGGATCTGGTATCAGTCATTTATATAAAATGCCAATATACTAAGGTCTTCTTGCAAAGAACCACCTTGAAATGTCTAATATTCAACTTCTGTTGGAAACCCAAGTGAGGAAAAAGACTGATATCTAGGAAAGATCCCTAGAGAGACATCCAGTCTATCTAAAGCCAGGATCTGCCTTGAGATCAAGTTGACTACTACATTAGCTTACTCCATTATAGAGACACTATCATTGGTTTGCTTTTTAATTTTATTCCTCAGCCTTGATGAAAGATCAGCCATTGGAAACCACCTCTGCGTCCTATTATAAAAATGTGTCGGAGGATACCTAGCTGGTTCAGTTAAGCACTCTTGATTTCAGCTCATGTCATGATCTCCCGTTCATGGGATTGAGACCCATGGTGGACTCTGCCCCAAGCCTGTTCTCTCTATATAGATATAGAGATATAAAACCCCATGTGAGAGATATCTTTTAGAGCTTCCTGCTAGAAGAATCTTTATTAGAAGTCCAGTGAAGGGAAAATGCAGAGTTCTATAAACACATTTCACAGGCAGGTTGACATGGTTTTCAGGTCAGGGCAGGAATCCCTGAGGAAGTGACATTTGAGAAAAGCAATGTTGAAGAAGTAGGTAAAGGAGAAACCGGGGTGGGGAGGGGGACAGCTGGAGCATTCCAGGTAGACAGAACCATATATATAAGGGACCAGAGGCAGGAAGGCACAAGGCATTTTTAATGAATTGAAAGACAAGTAGGGAGGAGAACAGAGAGAACGAGAGCAGAATGATGGAAATAAAGCTGTTGAAGTAAGTAGGAGCCAGATCTAGGTCCCTGTAGATTGTGTTTAAATGTCTTACCCCACAAGAATAGTCATTGAAAGGATTTATGCATGGTGTTCACATAATTAGATATATGTTTTTCTAAAAATCACTGGATTGGAGAAGTTGGAGGCCATGAGAGGATAAGGGGATATCAGATGATCGTAACTTGGACTGAAGGAGTGATTGTGGAGATGGAAAGAAGAGGTGAAGTTGAGAGCTATTTAGGAATTAGAGTCAAGAGGAATTTGCGAGGATGAAGGAGAAGATGGAGCTGAGATGACGCATAGGCTTCTGGTTTGCATGATGGAATACAATAGGAGTCACTCACTAGGAGAAGGAAACAAGGACGGGAACCAGTAGAATGTGGTGGGCTCACTATCAGTTTGGCACACATTGTGTTTGTTGTGCTCATGAAACATCCAAGGCGGCAGGGGTGGAAGTGAGAGTTCAGAGGAAGGATTCGTGCTGGACACATAAATTTAAGAGTGATCGTGGTTAAGTGAAACTGGGATACTAAGGAGAAAGAATAGAAGGCTAAGTTCATATTCAATAAACTATTCTCAACAATTCCTGATCATCTTTACATGAGATAAGCACCTGCCTTCCTGGACCATCTTTATTTTTTCTGCGTAAGTTAGGACCTCATTATGACACAGCCCTGTTAGAAACTTAAACTTGCCCTGGAAACCCCTTAATGTGAAATTGTTATATTATATAATGAGAATATAAAGGCGGGAGACCATCCCTCAAACTCAGATGTTACTGTTGTTACCAAACTATTTAACAGTCTGATGTTTTGCATCCCATCTTGGTAAACATTGGCTGTCTACAATCACGTTATATCTAGCAGTTCACCTCTTCTACTCATTAGGAAAATATTGGAATTTAAAGTTAGGTATTGCGTATTTTTATGAAGTTAATAATCTCCTGTAATTTTCTGATTCCTACTATGCTCTTCCTTACTTGACATTGCTATTTCTCTGTAGAGTCACAGATTATCAAGGTTAGAGAGCTATTTATTAAAGTCCTCTAATTTTACAAAAGAAAAAATGAGGTCAAAGGGAGATGATGGCTTGGGCCACATGGTAAGTTGATAGCATAGCCAGGCATCACCCCCCAGCCTCCAGCCCTGAGCCCAGCTTAGAAGTACACTGCTTCTTGCCTTAACCATGACTTTAAACTTCTCTTCTCAGAATTCTGAGGCTTTTTAACGTTTAAAAGAAACTCATTAATTGCACATTAGGCTCTCCCAAATGGAAATACTGTACTTGTTCCTTTGAAGCCTTATTGGGGAAAGTACTACCTAAAGAGAACCTGTATTCTAGTTTCCATTCACAGAAGTGCGCCAGATCAGTTGTTGGTATGATCTCTCTTCTCTTCTAAACTAATGGCAGTAGAAGATCTGGTTCCCTTTTTCTATGCTCCTTTCCCACACCCCCCCATAAATCACTTTAATTGTGTGCACATCATCTACTTCAGAGTCTAAGAGAACCTGACACTTGTTCTAGACTCACTTCATTCTCATCTGTCTAATCCCAAGACCCCCCTCCAAATGATACAATCCATTATTCAGTGACAGCAGGACACTAATAGGCAAGTACAAAGCTAAAAGAATGAGGGGAGCAAAGGTGGCCCATTACCTCCATAAACCTTTTTTGTCAGCTACTCACATGAATTTAATGTGTGGCACTTCCCTTGTGACTTTTTGTTTGCCTCCTTTCCTACCGACAATTTCTCCTAATAGTTCCATTCTTCTAAGACACCCAATATAGCACCTTTGCCTTCATATTAAAGTGTTCTTAAAGATGAATTCGATCCTTAAAGAACAAGAAGTCAAAAGCTTTTTGTGAGTAATCAAGACCCTGCAAGTTTGCTGATATTTTTTTGTTGGTTTTTTTTTTTTTGATAGCCCTGGTCTTGCAGGAAAAAGTTTAATATTCATTCTTCACAATAAATGGAACATTAGAACGACGCGAGAATATGATTTTTAGTACCTTGAGAGATATATAGGCCAGGAAAAAAAGAATAGCAATGTAAGAGTTTGTATTTAAACAACTTCCACATATGCTGATAACCTCTTTAAAAACTCTGACTCTTAATCATGATCTAATGCTTTTAAGAAAAATGAATACATAGTATGTACTGGTTAATGGTTGGTGGTGGGTTTGTTAAACATTTACATCTGCAAATACCTAGTTATAAATAGCTGCCTCTTAGAATTCAAGAAAGATACATTGGAGGGATAGACTCCAGTGAAAAGTCCCATCAGGATACAGACTTAGCTTTTAACAAAGACCCAAACTTAAAATACTAGCTTAAATATGATAGAAGGTTATTTATTGGGAGAGCTCAATCTCTGGATAAAGGGTTTCAGAAACCTAGGCTTTCTCTGTGTGGCTTCCTGTTCTTGTCTACATGGTTGAAGACGGGTCACCAGTTCTGGGCCCACACTGCAACAGCAACAAGGAAGAAATGAGATAGAGGAAAGCACCACCATCATTTTTAAGGCACATTCAGAAGGGCTCACTTCCCCATTGGCTGGCACTAGGTCACATGTTTGCACCTGATGACAAAGGTGTCTGGGAAATGTCCCTAGCTGGGCATCCATTTGCTCAGCTAAACTTGGAAAACTTATTACTGAAGAAAGGAGGGAAGATGGGATACTAAGGAGCACCTCTCAATTTCTGTCATTTGTAAGAGACTAAGGTGTAAGTAACAGAGAAAATGTATTACTTTCATTTGTTAAGACAAATAAATTTATCATTTGACATGAAAAAAAGTGGAAGGATATCTGTGATTGTCACCTCAACAAAGCTATCTATTAAAATCCAGCAAATCTGTGGGAAGTGATTTTGGAAATTAGTCCTTCTAAAATTATTCCCTCTATTATTAGCATGATCATTTCACAATGTATACAAGTATTACAAATATGTATACAAATTGTTACATGGTTCACCTGAAACTAATATAATATGTCAACTATACCTAATTAATTAAGTCCTTCTAAAGTTCGTAAAAGTAATGTGAGAAAAAGCCCTGCTGGATCAGAGCTCACATGAGGATCATCCTTGCTAGGGAGCGTGCTCAAGGAAGGGAAGGACAGCAGATGGCAGGGGGTGAAGCTTGAGGTACCAGATTATGTGTGCTTGCCTTAGCCACAAAACTTTGACTATTGGAGTTGAGAAGTGAGCAGAGTTGCCTTCCCTAGTGAAAGAAGGACAACTCAAACAGAGGTTACAAGGACTGACCAGAATTCTTTACTAGTTCCCAATTGAGGCAGATCAGATTTTGCACATAGCCAAAGGGACTCCTCTTTGTAAACTGCAAGGGGAGAGTGAAGCAGGACCTTGGAGAGCACCGTGACCAAGTGAGGCAGTGAAGCAGGCAATGAGGGATGAGGGCGAGAAGCCAGATATCATCAGTGGCCCTAGATCAAGGTGCTGACACAGCGCGGTGATTAAGATGAGGGAGTCATGGCCACAAGAGTTAGGTTAATGGCAAAAATTATGGTTGTAACACCTGAGAATCAAAAGTCTTGTTAGTAGGCTAAGAGCTTTGGTGCATCCCAGCTATTATTAATAAGATTCTGCCCTGGAATTGACAGGAAGAGATACAGACCCTAATAGTCACCTTTTTAAGGATTAAACTATTTTGATATCACCAATCATGTAAGAAATGTAGGCCAAAAATAAAATAAAATATTTTTTAAAAGAAGCATAGTACATCCAAGACTCCTTAGTGCTGGAATACGAATGTTGTTGGCATGAGAGTTCACACATTTACCTTATTTAGGAAATACTTTGTTTCACCTCAGACTGAAGATGGCTCTCTCCTATGGAACTTTCAGCTTCATGAGTCAGTACATATGGCCTGAGCTTCAGCGACAGGAATGCGGACTTCCTAGTTCACTGTATCTGCGTGTTGCCTCAGTGATAAACATGTACTTGCAGAAAGATAAAGTTGTGTTAACGAAGAACAGTAGAAAATCAGAATAATATTACAGAGCAATATATGAGATGATTCAAATATGGGAGGTCATAATATAGTGATCATAATAAAAATATGCTATATGCATGCACTTTGTAAAATGAGATGATTCAAATACAGGAGGTCATAATATCATGATAATAATAGTATTTTATATGTATAGGATTTTGTAAATTACAAAATGATTTAACTATGCATTGATTTCATCAAAGTAAGCACTGAGGAAAAGGTACTATTTTGTAAGCAAGCAGATTGAGAAAGTTTAAATCACCCATCTGAGGTACCATGATCAAAATATTGTGGAAAAACAAAGAATTAAATGCAGATATTTTAATTCTTTTTTAATGTTTACTTTTGAGAGAGATGGAGCACAAGTGGGAGAGGGACAGAGAGAGAGGGAGACAGAGAATCTGAAGCAAGCTCCAGACTCTGAGCTATCAGCAAAGAGCCCAGTGCAGGGCTCAAACTCAGGAACCACAAGATCATGACCTGAGGCAAAGTCAGATACTTAACTGGCAGTCTCTCCCAGACACCACAATGCAGGTGTTTTAATTCCATGTCCAGGGCTCTTACCCATATGACCCCTTCCTCTTTGGAACTTTAAGTGACATCCTGAGTTTTCTATTTACTCATGCATTCATTCAACAACTACATATTGCACACCTCCTATGTGCCAGTCATTATGCCACGCACTGAGGATGCCGTGATCAATAAGACATCATCTCTGCCTTCACAGCAAGCTTGCAGTCTGGCAAAGGACAGAAGCATGTAATCTACACTGGCCACTATGAAACGATGAGGTGTGTGCCACTACTGAAGGCAGATAGCAGGCTATAAGAGCACCTGAGAAAGGGATCATACCAAATCATGAGTCGAGAAGCTTTTCAGAAGAATCAGTGTTTACACTGAGACCCCAAGTGGGAGTTGAAGGAATAAAGAGTGTTCCAAGCCAAAAGTAAAACATGTATGATGTAAAGTCACTCCCAAGGGTGAGGTGACCCTAGATCAGGTCCAGGATAAAGAAAGACCGAAAGGATTTACAAATTCAACTTAGTGTATGCATTCCTGGTGTTTGGCTACCTAGAGACATCATTTATTCTTCCTTCTCTCCATACATCCATCCATCCATCCATCCACAGTAGGTGCTAGGATGTTGGAATTAATTCATTTTTAAACCTGTTATTGAGAAACCTAGTATTGCCAGGCACTATGCTAAGAGATAAAGAGGGCATAAAGATACACAAAACATTGTCCCCACTGATGTGAATCTTAAATTTTAATTGAAGAGATAAACCTGTGCACGTATTACTGGATATGGAAGCTGAATAGAACAGGTGTCCTAAAAGATGCCCTAAGAAGTTACCACTGACAGGGGGCATGTTACCCCGGGGGAAATGTAAGTTTTGGTGCTCACACTAACAGACCAACATCACACTGAACATTCCCCACATTTCTTGTGTGTCTGTGTTTGCTTATTGGGTTTTTGTTTTGTTTTGTTTTGTTTAGTTTTGTTTTCTGATATTTGTTCTTCCACAGATTCTGTGGCAACAGCATCCGGGCCACTGCTAGTTGAAGTTGCCAAAACTCCTGGTGCCAGCCTTGGGGTTGCCCTAACTACCTCGATGTGCTGTAACAAACAGGTCATTGTCATAGACAAAATCAAATCTGCAAGTATTGCAGACAGGTGAGTGTTGTAGAAAGTGCCTACTTTTCAAAACTGCGTGAGTGTTAAAATCTATCTATCTATCTACCTATCTCTCTCTCTATATATATATTTCCATACATATATACACACAGATGTGATGCATACACATATACACATGCCTTCACACACATACATATGATTAAAAAAAGAGCTCTTCTGCCCACCTCTACATGTTTCATCAAGAAAATAAATTACAGTTCTAGGGCTTAAAAATTCACCCAGCTTGTCAGCCACCCCGGATGTTAGGTTGCCTCCAGACATTTGGTGTGGCCTTTAGAAATAGGAATAAAGGAAGTCCAGCAACGGAAGAAGTTTCCCTGCCATGTTCTAGGGTGATAAACTGTTCTTGGTGTAGGGTAGCCAAGTATATCTTTAGTGTGCTCCATTTAGAGAAGTCAGTTTTTCCCGAACTGTTAACAGTTAAATCTTGCCACCATAAAATCTTATTCCTTTTGTCTTAAAAGAGTAGAATAATATTTTTGAAATAATGCAGTCTTTCAAAAGAGGTTTTATGCTGTCACGGAATGTAAAACTTAGCGTTTCATCATCTGCAAGGGCCCCTGAAAACATCATTCATCCCTAGGACACAATAAAAACCAAAGCCCTTTTTCCTGAATTATTTTTCCAAATTAATACTTTAGACTTAGACTTACAAGGTGAGAAAGGAGGGGGTGGAGAAAGACTACCTCACCATCTAATAAATTATTTCACACCTCCTGGTAAGAAAACTCCCCACCTTCATAGCCGAAGCTCTTTAAGTGCTTCCCCTCAGACTTTCATTTTTAGACAGAAGGGATGACTTGAAATGCTTTTTTGTCTTGAGAAGGAGACTGTTTTCCCTATGGAAGTCTCTAGATGTACTCCAAAAGGCCCAGCCTGCCTTTCATGTTTCCAGCCTCCTTTTCATATGCCCTCGCCTTATCTGGTAAACCTCCAGCTCGGACGCAGTAACCCACAGCAACCCCTGTCTTGGTCAGTCTACAGCTCCACCGTGGTCTTACCCTATGTTCAGTCCTGTAACAGTGACAACCATTGATCCAGAGGTGTTCTCCAGTTCAATGGTGCAGGATGCTTTAATTTTCTCCCTCTGTTTTTTTCCCGTTCTGCAGGGGGTAACCAGTTTAAGGAGCTGTCCACTTGACTGGTACGTCGGGATGCTGACTGCTGTGTTTGCTTTTCTCAACTCATCCAGTAGCCAGTCTCTTGAGTTCAGCAAGATGTAGCTCTAGCCCCTCCCCCACCCCAGCTTTCCCTTCACTCACCACGCAGGCCTCCTTTATGACTCTTTTGACTCCTGCATAATTTCCATCGCCATCGAGAGCTTTTGTACTAATTGATGTTTAACTCCAAAATAACAAAGTAAAATAGAGTAGTAAAAAACTGGTGATTTCGCAGCTTGTGTGAGACAGTTCTGAAAAAAGCATAGATGAATCTCCCCCAGTTATGCCATTCACACATAAACTAGTTGCAAATGATCCTACTCCAATTATGTGAGTCATGTCTTGACATCCTGAACATTCACCAGCTCATATTTATAGATATACAAACCAACAAGGAAAAATCACAGAAGAAAGTCCAGGGGAAAAGTTTTCCTGTTCTTCCCTTCCCTCCCACACACTTCCCTCCAACTTATGGCACCATCAACCCGAAATGAGATGATTTTTTAAGAGGCACAAGAGAAAAACAGTTCCTTGACTTTTTCTGTATTTCCTACATTCCTATTCATACGCAAGGTGCTTCACATTTGACAGATGGTGTTTCCTATAACACTCAAACTTTTCCTTTTTTAAGTAAATGCAAACTGTGTGAAATGTTAAGACTGTGAAGGACGTGAAAGTCACATTCCGGAGACGAGAGCACTCATCGCACTGAGTATCTCTCCTTTCCTTAGATGTGGTGCCCTTCACGTGGGAGATCACATCCTGTCCATCGACGGAACCAGCATGGAGTACTGTACGCTCGCAGAAGCCACCCAGTTCCTGGCAAACACCACTGACCAGGTCAAGCTTGAGATTCTTCCCCATCATCAGACCCGCCTGGCCCTGAAGGGACCTGAGCATGGTGAGAAGGATCCGTCTGGATAAATCTCTTTATCTTGCTTTTACAGTTGTTGCTTCTCTCGAAAGAATTAGAAGCAGAAAGACACAGACGCTGATTCTGGCTTTATCATTTCTTTCAAAGCAGTGGGTTATCTTTGTTTACTTTTCCTCATCTCCCAGATCCTTTTTCCTGAGCCAAACGTAATTTATTTGAAACCTCAAAATTGAGGAAAGAAATATTGTCTGAAATCGAGTTTTCAGACTTGTACTATTTGGTATTAAAAAAAAAAAAAGCCTTTGTTGGAAATTGCGTGTGGAGAGAAGGGAAATAATTTGACTTCCCATTATGCATAGTGAATTTCCACTCTACCTAAAGGACAATGAAGGCAAATTGTGAAACTCTCACTTTTTAAAAATAATTATAAAATGAGTATTAAGGGCAGACGCTTCCAATCTGGGGAGGAAAACCAGTAGTATGAAAGGTTGACTTTCTCTACATTTTGTCTATTTGTCAGAATAGCTTTTTCCTTAGCATTTTCATAAAGGAACGGCCTTTATGAAGAAATGTCTTTCCTGGAAGCATCAGAATGTTTGACTACTCTTAGTCAGTAACAAGGGTCAGCTGAGGGGACCCACATTTTCACTGTCGGGATGCTCACAGATACATTTGCTAAGTGTTTATATACCATCTACCTAGGCATCTTTAAACAAAACCCAGTACAAGAGAAAAGACTTGGAGCCCAAAATCACATGAAGAAACACTCTCCAGGGTGGTCTTTGTTCCATCTCCTCTCCCCTTTCCCTTAAGCCAAGTGCTCTCCTAGTTTATTCCTTGAAATCGATTCCTTAAAGCGTCACTAGGGCTGTCAGGGAGCCCTAATGGAGAAGAGCACTTTTTTTATGTTTAGAGAAAGAAAACAATTTTCTCTGGAATTGAAATTTTGTTTGTGAAGAGATCATTTGTATTATGTGTCTCCCACCTTCTGAAATATACTGCGCCTTTCCAAAGTTTGAAGAAAAAAACAGAGGGACCAGCTAATTTTCATACTGAATGAGTCAGCTGGATGCAACCTTTTTTAATTAAATGGAGCTTAGACAGCCCTGAAGCTAATGAAAATCTCTAGTACAGCATTACCTTTATCAGATTTAAATTTTACACAATGGAGCCGAGAACTGAAGCAGTATAGGCAGGTTATGAAAAGAAATTCTGCCTCATTTGACTAAAAATGGGAGGGGCTCCAGGAGGTGCAGGTCCTGGGAATGCACACCGTTCAGGTCTGGAGACCCCTTGGGGCACCTTGGCAGAGGGGAGAGATTTCTCAAACTAAGTTTCTTCTAAATTAATCTCAAGTCATCACTAGATTTGGAGCACAGGAGGTATAAGAATGCACATTGTGTAGTGCTTTCTCAGTATGAGACTTGGCTTGGTAAACTCCGCTCTCAGTGAATCAGCGATATGGAGCAGAACCTTGCAAACTGTCATTATCTTCAGCAACCTCATTTCCCCCTGCTTATTTGCCCTGTATATACATCATAAATAGTCCAAATTGTTTCCAACTCATGAAATATTAAATATTTTTATCTGTCGAGACAATTTGAGAGGATGAATGTATGCACTAAAATGCATGAAGACCAAGAACAAATTATTTTTGAATTGTGATTAATTTTAATTGTGATTATGGTGATTTTTCAGAGGGGTAGAGGGTGCTGTTGGTAGTTTAAGTAATTCAAGCTTCCACTTCTCACCTTGTCATCTACTTTGGGTAAAAGTTGTTCATCATCTTTCTTATCTAGCCTATAGGCATCTCCCAATAGTTTACATTAAAATCAAACTTGAGGGGCCGCTGGGTGGCCCAGTGGGTTAAGCATGGCTCAGGTCATGATGTCACGGTTCATGGGTTCAAGCTCCACGTCGGGCTATGTGCTGACAGCTTGGAACCTGGAGCCTGCTTCATATTCTGTGTTTCCCTCTGTGCCTCTCCTATGCTCGCTCGCTCTCTCACTCTCTCTCAAATAAACATTAAAGTTAAAAAAGTGAAATAAAATCATACTAGCATTTCTAAGAGGACAAAAATATTAGTTCCTAAACATAATTAAGTCATTCACAGTTAAGAGTGGGGGGAATGCCCCCCCCCCAAATCTAGGAACACACACAGGAGGAGGCAGTGTAGTGTGGTGGCTGAAGGCAGGGATCCTTGAATCAAACTTCCAGACGTAACTGGGTGCTACAGTCCTTAAAAATGCCCAGTAATTTTCAAAGTCCTCCTTAAAGAACTGGGTCAGAAAGTATGGATTTCTAAAGTCCATTCACTATCCTCTGCCCTCATTTGAAATGCCTACCATAGTTTGTAAAAACGACATTAACGTGGCTGTTGGGGTCAATTAGCAATGATTGCACCTTGCTAAAATGTCTTCTTATTCTCCCCAAAATAGAATGGGGGGGGAAGAATCCATTATGAACCTCCCCTACAACACTCCTTACCATGAGGAAGATGCTGCTGCAGTGTAGACATGTACACTCAGGCTGATTCCTATTCACTTATGTGTTCATTCATTCATCAGTCTTTATGGATGAGGTGCTACAATTTATCTAGTAAGGGAAACAAAGTAGGTTCCCATTCTCATGGAATTTCAGTATACAGCAACAAATATTTAAAATATGTTAAATAAATAAAGCCACTTCAGACTATAGTAAGTACTACTGAGGCTCAGGGAGGCTGAGTAACTGGCCACAGTCCAATAGATAGGAAGGGCTAAAGTCAGAATGAAACCCAGGCCTGCCTCAGCCCACAGCCCTCTTCCATTGCTAGGGCTTGGGTTCAACAGGTGGTCTTGCCCCAAAGAGGGGATGATGCTGATGTCACAGGTGGTGCAACTTAAGCCGTTATCTAAATGAGCCTCCTTTAAATACTTACAGAGTATTTGATTCTCTACATGAATACATATTGTTCAGTAGTTCACATATAAGGCACCTCATGTTAGAATCAGGACCCTAAAAGGAGATATGAGTTCATATGTTATTTTCAACTCTCGTTCAGTGAAAAACTTCAGATCAGACATAGTAACAAACATGACCTTGCTCATCTTTCAGAACACTGGATAGAAATAAAATCTAAATAATATTGAAATTAGAATGGAAATGCGCTATATATTTTTTCAATAAAGGGGACATGAAAATTTTGAAATAGCTTTACTAAAATGTGGCGTCTTAAGAAAATAAAAGAACATGTGAAATCTTTTGAGAATTCACTGTTTCTTTCAAATGTGAACATATTTTTTTCAAAAATACACTTGATCTTAGCCAAAAGGCCGAGAAGCGATCAAAAATACAAAAAAGTATAAAATATATTGAGACCTTTACTTATGAGGGTACAAATCAGATTCTGATATTGATAGATGATTATGAGTGGTTTTTCTTTTTTAGAAAAATCAAGTCCAAGTGATGGATCAGACTGTAATTAAAATGTCAGAACAGTAAATTGTGATATGTGACTGGTAAAGCACTTGAATCATGAGCCAACATGATTTATTGTTCCTTCTGTTCTTTTTCTCAAAACAAGTGCTACTAACTAACCAAGATGTGCAAATCTTTAATTACTAATCATGTGCCACAGATCTTTATGGGGTTGACTTTTAAGTTTAAAAAAAAATGTTTTTAATCTACGCTGTTGAAGCACAGGGGGAGATTAGAAATTGATTCAATAGTCATTTTAAAAGAAGACAAAATGGGCTGAGGAAAGACATGCATTATTCTTGGGAAGATGAAAGGCTTCCATCCGTGATGTTAATCATCCGTTCTGCTGACCACGAGAAAGGGCAAAGCCAGTAGAATTTTTTTTTTTTTTTTGCAAGCAGCTTTCATTTTTTTGTTACACTTTTGATTTGTACAATTCAGTTACTTTTTCTTTTCTTTTTTTTTTTTTTGGTTGTTTGTTTGTTCTTCTTATTTCTCATCATCACCTCATGTGGGCAGTGAAAATTCAGAGGAGCGACAGGCAACTCACGTGGGATTCCTGGGCCACCAACCACTGCGGCCTTCACACCTACCAATACCCTAATGCGTCCCACCCGGACCATTGCCAAGCGCCGGCCCTTCCAGTCCCGAAGGCCCCTCCTCCCAACAGCCCTCGTAATGTTCCAGACTTTCTCCTCCTGATCTTTTGTTAAAATTATGTTCTGCCTCTTCCTCATCTCATTCATACCATATTTGGTTTCATGGGTGTTCTGTGCTTTTATTTGTAGTAGCAGCTTATCATTTCTGATATCTCTCTGAGTCTCTTTTTTTTCCCCCATCAGAAAGCATTTGCCATTAGGGAAGGATGTAATTGTTCCTAATGCTTTATATGGGGCCAGGAAATGAACAATCCAAAATAGGATCTAGAATACAATGTTCTCAGATCTTCCTTGTATGGTTGGAATTTCACCACTGTGAAATTCATGTCAGAGAATATCTATGAGAGATGAGATTATTTGCAGAGGCACTGAGTAGTTTGTGCAGAAATGCGACTTAAGGTTTATTTCCGTATGTATCTAAAGCAAAATTCATAGAGCCTCTCTCTGTGTTCCATTGTGCCCGTGAGGATCACGCTGCCCCTCAGGCAGCAGTGGGCTCTTGTGACTTGGAAGTTCCACAGCGCTGTCCCCATGACCAGTGAGACCTGGCCTCTGCCTGGCTGGGGCACTTACTAGCCGTCACTGTCATGTGTCTCTCTGGGTTGTCACTGGTTGACAAGGGTAGCAGGCTCCCATCCCACCTGAGAATGCTCTGTGCCAAGTCTCCACTCTCTTGCAGCAGCTTTGGTGTCTTCATCCTTCTCTCCTACCTCCATGAGTGCATACAGCCTGAGTTCCCTGAACATGGGGACCTTACCTCGAAGCCTCTACTCCACTAGCCCTCGTGGGACCATGATGAGGAGGAGACTGAAAAAGAAAGACTTCAAAAGCTCACGTAAGTGAAACAGTAACCCTTGTCTCTTGGCATGGAAGAGACGGGTGGGCCGCTGGAGTCTGTGAGAAAGAAGAGTGTTTTTCGGTGCCCAGATGATCAGGTGGATGCTAGCAGCTCTCTGCCAGAGGTCACTGAAATGATACCTCGTATCTACAGGATACGAATGGCACAGAACAATTTCAGACCGAATTAGTTTGTACTACCTTTGCCTTTAACTTTATGTTTGAAATTTCTTTTCTTGCTCTTTGTATCTGATACAATAACCAAAGAGGTGATTTTTTTTTCCTTCCTTATATTCTGGTGACTTTGGACATGAAACATTTGTTCTGTTTCTTGCTCACTCCAAATCAGTGTTTTGAAACTATGTCTCCCGCCTGATAAATATAAGAATCCCATGCATCTGTTTAATATGATTATAAATGTAATTACTTCTCTTTCCAGCCAGATCTAATCATAGTCTAGAGAGGTGGGAGCATTTCTTGTCCTGTAGGTCCCCTCTGGTGGCTGTAATTGTGATTCCTATAGAGAAACCCAAAGAAGATGGGGTTTCTTCCTGCACTCACCATAAAAATAAAATAAGGAACACCCTTCGGTTACCTAAATAAAATGAAACCCAGATACTTCAAGGATGGAAGTGAAGTGAATGTTATAAGAAGGGATGTTGGGACCTATTGGCTTTTCAGCTTGTTTGCCAGAAATTCATCTTCACAAGAGGACCCACCAGGCCACCATCAGCATAGGAGACCAGCCCTCACCCACCCTGGGAGGTGGTCTCTCCACGTTCCAGGAAGCTGAAGGTTTCCTTACAAAGAAAAACCATTGCAAAAGATAGGGTCACCACTGTGGTATATTCATGATTTTGACCTGCATATCCCTTCAAATAGAAAGGGATTTTTCATCTTCAGTATAGCTACAGGAGAGTAAGTTTAAAAATAGGAAAATAGAAGGAAGATTGAGTTTAGTTAACATAAGGATAAACAGCCTCTAGAGTCTCATATGTTTCTTAGCTGACACTCGAGTAAAGTATTCAGTCTTGGAAGAAGCTAGCTGAAGGCAGTAGAGTGAGGTGGTTGGAGGCACAGACTTGGGAACCAGGTTGCCCATGTTCTCATCCCAGTGTCATTGCTGTAGGACCTTGAGTAAGTCACCTAAGTTCTCTATGCCTTGGCTTCCTTAGCTACAAAATAGGGATTAATTATAGTACCTACTTCATTGGGTAATTGTGAAGATTTTATGAAAGAGTCTGTACATGCACACCACCAACAGGGACATATGAGACAAGAAATACACTCTACATCATAAGGAGAATATATGTAACAAAATACATATTACGCATATTATTTTTAAATTCTTTGAATTGGGGCATCTGAGTTGCTCAGTCGGTTAAGTATCTGACTTTGACTTGGGTCATGATCTCACAGTTCATGGGTTCAAGCCCCTCATCGGGCTCTGTGCTGACAGCTCAGAGCCTGGAGCCTGCTTCAGATTCTGTGTCTCCCTCTCTCTCTGCCCGTCCTCCATGTGCACACTGTCTCTCTCTCCTTCAAAAATAAATTAACTTAAAAATAAATAAAATAATATGTATTAATACACAATATATACATACATATTCTATACATTATGTATGTTATTATATATATATAAATTTCACAACTATCCAATGAAGTAAATACCATAATTATATATATGCTAGAACAACACCTGGTAAATGATACACACTATTTGTTAGCCATTTGAATAGTTTAAGTGTTAGTTATTATGCCTTGAATCTAAATTGTCATGTGTGAAAATCTATTGACACTGCTCTCAACTCTAGGCATTTTTCACAGTGATTACTTGGGCATAATACATAGGTTCTGAGCTTTCCATGCCATGCCTTCAGGCTTGTGATGGATTTTTGTACGTGAAATTTTTTACATATAATGCCTTTGGGTGCCGCGTTCCTCACTGACAGCAACAGGCTAACAGCCCTCAGCAGGGAAGAGCAATTAAAACGAATTCATTAATGTTTGTCCTTCTGCTTCAGTGGCTAAACATGTGTTTGTGTTAGGTAAGAGTTGCTACGTTGATTAAGGACATTAGTGACTCTCAGTGAGCGATCACATGCTTGGCTATCTTGGGTTGATATTTACATAGCTTGAATTGTGTCGTAGGAAACAAAGCTGAGCTCACGCTGCCACTGATCCCCATCGCCAACTCGTAAATTCTTTTTTGAATCAGAAAGTTATTGTCCAACACAACAGAAACAGAAATGGAAACCTGGCTCTGGAAATTTCAAGCTATTTGTGTTTATTGTAGACACCAGGCACCGGGGCACCCCTGACCATATCCCTACCAGAATTTTTAATGAAATTGCCCCGGGGGATCATACATTTTATACTGTAATCAAACAAAGTCCAAAATTTTGATTCTTACTCCAAAAAGGCCTACAAAAATAATGATAGCATTCCAAAGTCAGAAAAATAATAGTTGGTTTTGTTTTTTTTTAAGTTTTGCTTTTCTTTCTCTCTCCCTTTGCTTCTGGTATGGTCACATTAGATGTAAAGGATTTCCCAAATAACTGATAATAAAAGTTTTATTATGCTCTCACTACCCCATGGTTTACTTCCACCACTTTATTTATGTCTTTATTTTATGCCACCATTTGCTGCCCCCTTTCTAATACTTATGTTTCTATGGCAACCAGGCCATTTGTATGGACGATGAATCATGGTAGAGGACAACAAATATAATAAAAAATCTCTTCGCTGTATTGGTGATGAGGTGAGGCCAGAGCCTACAAAACAGAAAAAATTCTCACCTATGTTTCTAGGACAAAAGGATATGCCAGAAAAGAATGAGATCTTCTCATAAAAATATTGAAAGATTCTGTAGCATTGGCCAGAGGGGGAATACAGGAAGTCTGTTACAACACAAGAATTAAAACAGGAAAGCGCCGTGTTTATTTCACAGGGACAAGGATGAGTGTCACAAAGCCCTGGGAGGGTTGCAGAGCCGTGTCACAGAGGGAACCCTCTTGTCAGCTCTTCTGGAATCTAACTGACCTCTGTCTCACAGCCTGGGCTGTCCCTTTTTCTGACTCAGAGGCTAAGGCTCTTTCCAGAAGCCCCTGTGATGGCAGCATGACTGAGCAGTGGACCCGGTTCATTCTCTCTGCCTCCTGCTTCTGCACAGAGAACCACAGTAGCCTCTGCCTGTTGGCAGTCTGCCCGAATTGTCACCAAGTCTAGAAGTTAGATTCCATTCCCAGAATAGTCTTTGCCTCTTTTGCCATCACCACGTACTCCTAGGGTACTCTGAAAAGAGCTGAAAGGAAGAGAATGAGGAAACCTAACAACTTTTGTCCCTGCCATCGACCACTGAAAAGAGAATGGAGGATAAAAGCAGCTAATGGTAAGCTTTTATAAGTGAGCGTGCAGGGAGCCCTCCAGGGGACAGCTTAAGAGTTGGACCCCCAACCCCCAAGCCAACCCCCACCTGGAGAAGGGAGCTGTTGGACTCCCACACTGTGTGCTGAACTGGATCACACAGTACACAGATCCCCACCAGGCCGGCTGTAAATGGGGGACACTTGACTGAGACAGAAGTCTTGACCTATCGGATCAAATAATGATGAACATCATATATTAATAAACCTTTGCAGTCCATTGCTTTTTAAATGCTTTTCCTGTCTCACAACTAACCTCACAGCCTTCTAAGAAGGCAGATTTTTAAACTTTAGAAGCTAACAAGTTGTCTGTGGCTTTCCTCCCTTACACTAGGAAAGACAAGAATTGACAAAAAACGCAGGGTCATTTCCTGCAAACCTGAAGGGTTGTGAACAGAACCTCCAAAGGTGAACAGGAATGGGACAGAGCAGGTGCAAATTATGAACACAACGGTGGCACACGCCAGTTAGCAGGAGTCACAGCGTGTCAGTGAGTTAGGCCTTTCCTTCCTCACCTGGGAGTAGAAATGAGTTGCACTTCAGGTCAGAGCCAGGGCCTTGCAGGAGTCTCTGCTACTGGAGAGAGAATTCATCATACAAGTTTTTAAACTATGAGGTTATAATGCATAGTAATTCCCCTTTATTTTCTTTCACTGATTGGCCACATTAATGAAGCGGCATAATCAAGCTTATCTTTTTTTCCTCTGAGAAATATTGGTTGTTGTTTTTTTCTTCTGGCTCATCATCTTTAAATCTACAGTTTATCTTTTTCATGTCTGGTAATAATTTGTAAGACTTTAATATGTGTGAGTAATCATTATGTACAATTCCAAATGAAATTTTACTGTTTCAAAGAACATTTCACTGTATCAAAGGACTTTCAGAGTTAATTATAAAATCCTATATTTTTAATGTAATCTTATATTTATTAGAGACATTGTAAATTTATATAATTATAAAACCAATATTTAACATAATTTTAATCCTAAATTAAAGGTCCTAATAATTTCTATTGCTTCAGTGAGCCTCTAGATAATGCTTCCAAATTTAATGAGGCCCACAGTGAGCCCTTATTTCTATTTTCAGAACCTTCTAGAGAACTCAGTTTCTCAGCCATCTTCTCTAACTGTTCCAAGAATGTAGCAAGTCTCTTCTTTGAGAAGATCTTTACTATATCTAGCCGAGTTCCTCCTATTAGTATTGACCCATTTCTTCTCAATCCTCTCAGTGGAAATGGCAATTCCTTAACTTAAAGTTTCAAAAATCAGTTGACCACCAATTAAGTGGTCCAAAAATCTATAGCAAACTGAGATCTGAAATGAAAAAAATGTGTATATTAATGTGAAACTATAGAAAAATTCACAGAATGTATTCCTATTCAAGTCCAAAAATTATAACTTAGAAGATAGAATGGAAGTAATCTGCCAAATAGGTGATGTTTTAATATTATATTCCTGCCTGCTAAAAGAACAGACTAGAAAGAAACTCGACTCTCCAGATCCTTACTCACTGCTTCTGGTGGTTCTGTGCCATTGGTAACAAAATGTATAATCTGAAGATAAATAAAGTACAGTTGACATCAACAAAGGCACTCTAGGAGGTGCGATCTGGATGAATATGTGATAGTCCATGTGTCAGATCTTGCAGTTGTAGGCCACCAGCTGTAAAAAAAACTCAGGGTTGGAAGCTACCCATAATTACCACTGCAGGCTACTTTAATCTCATTGATATGAATTCTGTTGTGAGAACAATGATGATGCTTCTTAAGAAGAACTAGATTTTCCTTCCTCCTAGACAAAGGATCCCCCTCACCCTCCTCTGCCATGTCAGCTACAATTTTGGGATGAACTACATAGTGGAAATGGAAAAATTGGGGTCCTGAGGGACAACTTTATAGTTCCTTAACTCAGCAGACCCTATATGAAATGTTGGTTCCAAAAAGAAAAATGTGGATAATATCACAAAACTCAATTCATTCTTCCTTTGTTTAACATTCATTGAATGTTCCAGGCATTGGAATTTCAAAGAGGAAAAGATCTGGGTTCCAGTCTTTAAAGAACTTAAGGTCAAGAGGAGAGAAAGGCAGGCAAATAAAAACCTGATAAATGCTGAAGTCAGACCATGTATTAGAAATGTGAAGCTGTAGAAAGGGGAGTACCTAACTCTGCCTGGGCAGAAGAAGGACAGGGAAAGCAGGGAAAGGGACACTGAAAGCCCAGGGGGACAAGCTATAGGGACAGAGGGTTGCAAGCAGGGCTGTGGCAGATAGGCAGGGGGCTGGATAGGCAGGGGGAAAGGAACTTAGGAAGGATCTGATGAGCCCTGCTAGCATTGAAGTTGTTGCTCTATAGAAAATAGGGAGGCACTGAAAGATTCTCAATTGGGGGATGACCTGTATTACTAGAAAAGCCACTCTGGCAAGCAATTGGGAGGCTGTTTGCACAAGACAAGAGTCAAGGACATGGTTCTACTTTCATATAGTGATCTGTATTAGCAACAACGAGGCCCTACTCTAGAGGATAGATAAATTGAGGCCTCCTCATGAAGAGAAAGTTAACCTGGCAAGTTAATATGTAGAAAGTGTTGGGCATGAAAGGACCAGAAACATCCATATTCAAATATTTGAAATAAACTAAATATTTGAAATAAAAATAATGAAAGCCTGGGCTGAAGCATTCACAGAAGGTAAAAGAGGATTTATAAAAGTTAGATTCCAGTGGTCATCCTAAAAGGACTTAGCCATTGATTGAATTTGAGACAATGGGGATGTTGTGAGTCAAAGGCTACTTTGAGATTTCAACCCTGGTGGACTATAAGCATGATGGGCCCATTCATAGAACCAGTAGGGGGAATGCAAAAGAGAGGATGATTAACTCAATGTTTAAAATGTTCAGTTTCAGTGAGTCAATGAGACCATCTGATGGATGGGATATCCATGTCAGGAAATTCATCACTGGAGCTTAGAGAAACTGGAGACACAGATTGCGAAGATACATACAGAGCTCAAATCACAGAAGCAGCAGAAGTGAATAAGGGAAAGAAGAGTAGAGAAGGCTTAGACAAGAACCCTGGGCAAGTCTACCATGCAGACTAAGCAAAGGAACTAGGAGGGGCCAAAAACAAAAAAAAGCCAGAAACTAAGAACAACGTTTCATTGAAACCAAGAGAGCAATTTCAGGAAGAAAAGTGTAGTTCCAAAGCCAGTTGCTGCAGAGTAGTTAGAAAAGATGAGGCCATTGACTTTGGCAGTCAGGAAGCCATCAGAGTAGATTCAGTAAGGAGTAAAAGCAGAGGCCAAGTTTTAAGCACACTCAGAATCAGCACGAACACATAGGGAGAGGTCAGAAAGCTGGAGGAGTGAGCAAGAAAGTTGGAAAAAGCAAGAAAGAAGTATTTATGGCACAAAACCACAGGGACTGGAAATGGATAGTACAAGAAAGGAGGAGGTAGCCTTGAAGTGGAAGGAAGGATACATCTTCCTGGGAAAAGAAGGAAGTGAGAATAGATACAGAGAAATCGAGGTTGAAAAGAATGTTTTTAAGGAATTCTTGTCAAATGGCTGGATCTTCTCAGACTTGTAGTAAATGAAGTAAGGGGTGAAGTTTGACCCCTATAAATGTGGAAATGGTTGAGACAGACCCTGTGAGAAATCAAATAAGGTGTCAAAGTGTTACACAACAGAAAATTCCAGGGCCCCATAGAGAATTGTATGAATTTGTAGTGACTTTCTCTAGCACCCTTCAGCAACTTAGTAAGAGCAGGGGAGTGGAGTGGGCATTACCAAAGAGTACTGAGTATTAGACTATAGAAAATGTCATGAGCTTTAAGCATCTCTGATACTAGTAGCTGCATCATTGAAGAGGTCACTGGGGATCCAGGTAGAGTGTGGAGGGAAATGATGCTAGTAAAAGGCAATAGATAAAGATGGTAGCTTTCAAACTGGATTCCCCAGATTCCTCCAGGAGAGAGGGGGAGACCTCTTCTAGGGTCTCCCATTCCTACCCAAGCATATCCAGTAGCTCTGTTTATATCTGGAATACAAGCATCCGTTACATGCTTTCATTGGAAGGAGGGTTGAGGGGAAACTCTTGCTAACAAGTTTGAAAACCACTAGACTGGAAGACAAGGGAGAGGGAGTGGGGCTAGAAGTCATCAAGAAGGGAAAGTTAGGTCGTAAGGACTGGGGGAGATGGCTAATAAGGTTGTGTGATCAACAAGGAGGATTCAGATATGAAGATCTCAGAGCACTCTCCAGTTTGAAGGACAGTAGTGTCCAGCACAGGGTTCTGCTGATAGAGCTGAAATTAGGTGAAATTGCTAATAATCAGACTGAAAGACCTAAAGAAGCATAAGGCCAGAGCATTCAGTTATTGCCATGATGTCAAAGATACTGAGGACATGGAAAAGCTACATATTAGAAGGGACACATTAAGAGCCAAGTCTGAAGTCAGTGAGGAAATGGGAGGAAACAGGAAAAGTAGAATATTATGGGTTTGAAGATGAGACAAAGCAGAAATAAGTATATAATATAGAACTTTAAAATAGGAGTGGTTTAAGGTAAAAAGGGCTGCATGTGCAGAGCCAGGAAGGTTCTAAACCTTTCTCTGTCCTTGCCCCCCTGCAGGGAGAGTAAAAGAAAATGGCTTCTGGGTGGAGGGGGTTCTGAGGTATATGGTGCCAGCGGGTGTCAATTACAGTAAGGAGTCCAGACCTCTTTTGGAGGTAGTGACAGTCCAGCATCAGACCCTGTAGAGAGCTTGCTCACAGAAAGCAGTGGAGGTGTGGGTGCCAGTGGGCATCGCTGAGAGAAAGGCATCCAGGAGGGGAGGGGCCTTTTCATGCCCCCACGTGGGGATGGGAACAAGACAGAGAGGGGTGCCTGGGGGCTTAGATGAGTAATCGGAGAAATGAATAAAATAAGACAAAGTAGGCCAGAGATCCAGTGGGAAAGAACAAAGGCATAAGAACCCAAATTTGGGGATAGGAGAAAAGTGAAGCTTAAACGACTCCATCAAGCCAGTCCAATGCTAGATGAAGCAATCCAACGCTTGCTTGCGATGACCAGCAAGTCCTCACTACTCCAGGAGCCAGACTTTCTTAAAGCTGCTGGTCAGATTGTTTATAGAAACCTCAAGACTTGGCACAAATGGATAGAGTTTAAAACACATTAGAACAGTTAGCCCAACCCTTTCTTTTCATAGATAGGAAAGAAATTAATGCCTTCCCCCAAGGTCACACAGCTGGTTACCTACTAGTAGAGCCAGGACCAGAACCCGGGTACCCAGCCCCAAGGCTGTCCTCTTTCTACAACCCCCACAACTGTCCCTGATATGGGGGCTGAGTATGGGGAGGAGGCCACACTGGTGTTGTGACTGAAATGACAAATATGTAGTTCAGTTCTGACTGAACTTTTTTCTAGAAGACCAAAATATCCCACCATTAAATGAGCTGCTTTTTTTTCCCCCTGGAGACATAATCTGTGCCGGAAAGGCCAATATCTCTGGTGCTTGCTCCAGTGTAAAGTCATTCTTTGTCATGTTTGTTCCTCTAGTGTCTTTAGCCTCGAGCACAGTGGGCCTGGCTGGGCAGGTCGTTCACACAGAAACCACAGAAGTTGTGTTGACAGCAGATCCTGTCACGGGATTTGGGATCCAACTGCAGGGTAGTGTGTTTGCCACGGAGACACTCTCTTCTCCACCTCTGATTTCCTATATTGAAGCTGACAGCCCAGCCGAGAGGTAAGACACTGTGCATTTCTTGTGCCCGTTATCTTTGAATAGGTAATAAATTATGGAACAGTGCCCAATGCAGGAAATGCAGGATGTAATGAACTCTGTTCTGAAAATAAAATTTTATGTTCTTGATAAGGTTTGAGAAGAAAAATGAGCAGGGATTCCTTTATCTAGCAGACTTTTGTCCACTGGGGACTGGAGGCTATATTAATTAAAAAGGAAAATACCTTTGAAGTTCAAACTTTATTATAATAATTTCTCTGTTGTGGGGGGAACTGTACAGTCATCATTACTATGTATTGGTTTGGATCAGATTAAAACAATACGATAGATCTAAATTATTATTTACCTCTCTGGGGTACATCAACATTGCCTGGCTCTCATCTGGAGTGCAAGATCTTGCAGGTGACCTAATATGATGCCCGCAGCACTGAATAAACAAGACCAAATGGTTATGCAATTTTGCAATGATCAAACAATATAGATTTGGCAACTTCAACTTGATAATTACTTACTCTGTCTACAATCTCTAACGTGTTGTTCTAAATATAGATGTGGGGTGCTACAGATTGGAGACAGAGTGATGGCCATTAATGGGATTCCAACTGAAGACAGCACCTTTGAGGAAGCCAACCAGCTCCTCCGAGACTCTTCAATCACGAGCAAGGTCACACTGGAAATCGAGTTTGATGTTGCAGGTATGATCATTTATTCGCAAGTCAACTGCAGAGTCAGGAGTGGACTGCATTGTGAATTATCCAGATTGTGTGACAGAGGGGGAACAATTTTTTTACATACATGTAAAAAACATGTTTTTGTTTAGGAGATTTGGGGTGGTGTCCGTTTGTATTGAGCATTGCTTTTGTGCTATTCATTAAAATGTCACCATAAGAACAGATGAAAATAAGTGTGACAAAATAAGGAAGTAATAGTTACTATAAAAGTGATTTTAAAAAATCACGTAGCCTTTATTCTTCCTGATTTTCCCCTATGTGCTAGAGAAACTGTATTCTTCTGTCACATGGTTGGGAAAAGCCTGTCTTTGACCCTTCCCACTGCAAAGAACATGTGAAAGTTTGGTAGGGAACAATGAAAATGCATTAGGTGGATTTATACAAGCCCAGAAGTTAAATAATTCATTCTCTTGTGTTAAAAAGAAATTGCACCAGACACTTGTTAAAAACAAGGAAGACTTTGTTCAAGACTATTTCAAGAGAGATCAAGAGTTGGGATAGGGAATAGAGATTGAACTCAATTCCAAAAACAGTAAGGGCAGCTGGGAATTTAGGACCACTAAGCAAATTGAGAGTGAGAAAGTCATGGAATGAAAAATTACTAACAGGAACTTGATTAGATATCAAGGGTGTGGAAATGAGGACTTCGATTGTATATTCAAGGGTGGAAGGATTCTCAACAGAGTTATCAGGATTGTCACTAAAACTGGGCTCAGCAAGTCAAAGACAAGGCCTGGTTGAAAAGAGGACCTAGAGGAGCCTAACTTAAGTTTGATCAGGAAGGGAATCCTTGTCAGTAGCTAACAGGCGTGTGGATTTTAGAGATTGGTGCTAGTTTCCACTTAATAAAATTGTCTTCATACAGTGAAATACTACTTCACAGAGCCAATATCTTTATCAATTAGTAAAGATATGCTTTTGGACATAGAGACTGCATCTTCCCAACAAATACTTGCTGGGTGTTTACTCTGGGCCAGTTGGAGATGCAACAGTAGACATGGAAGAAAAAATAACTCCTTCCTTCATGAAGCATATTGTATCACAGAAAGTATATTTCTAAGTTAACAAATATAAATTTAGACAGTAATAAGTGCTCTGGGGAAAATAAAGCAGGATGGGATTTAGAGAATTGCTATGGGGAGCTATTTTCATGGGATGATTCTCTGAGGAAGTGACATTTGAGCAGATACTTGAAGGTTAGGAAGGAGCCAGCTATGTTCTGGGAGGAGAGTGTTCCAGGTAGAAGGAACAGCCAGTGTAAAAGACATGGGCCAGATCAATCAGCTGGATGGATTTGAGAAACAACAAAAAGACTTCTCACTGCAGCATAAGGAAGTTGGGGGTGAGGATCCAATTTTGAAATGAAGATGGGGTGAGAAAGATTGGAAGGGGCCAACCAAGGCAGTGCCTTGGTAAAGAATTTATATTCCAGGTATAGTGAAATCAAGCAACATTTTATGGCCGGTATTGAGCTTTCCTGATGGATGTGTTAGAGATCCTTCTTAAATGAGAAGGGATAATAGCAAAAGCAGAAAACTCAGGAAGCTGCAGTGGTTGGGTCGGCAAAGCATAATGGTGGCGTGGACAAGGCAGTAGAGCTAGAGATGGTGACAAATAGTGAAATTGAGGATGTGGCCTGAAGCAGAACTAACAGAACTTGCTTATGGAATGGTATGGAAGATGAGAGAAGGGGAAAATCATGGATGACTTCTGAGGTGTAAGGGTCAGCAATCAAGTAAATAATGATGGCTTTTAAGGTAGAGGAAGACTTGAAGAATGGAAATTTGAGGGTAACAACAAGTTCTAGTCTAGACATGAATAGGCAGGTCCATTGCCAGTCATGGGGGGAAAGGACCAGCACATTCATTCCTTAGTTCAGAAGACAATTATTAAGCACCAATTATTCAGTTCTAGGCACTGTGCTATGTTCAGATCATTTAAAGGGAAAATAAAAAAGATTTATATCTACAAAGAGCTCATAGCCAATTAGACAAGGAAGGGCAAGATCTGTGAAAGGTAACAAGAGACTTACTGAACGTGTGTTGCCAGTGGAATGTGAAGGGAAGGACCCCATGGGGGATCTGGGCCAGAGAGCAGCCCTGAGGAGGAGCCACTATGTCAGTGACTCGTGAAGTCACTGAAATACAGGAGACCGCTAAGAAGCATGTGGCAGGAAGGAGGGGACACTGCCTAAAGAATACTAAAATTAAAAGGGGAAAAAATGTTAGCCAAGGAAGTAATGTAGATGCAGTTTGAGGAGTGAAAGGAGAACCCGAAAAAAGGCAGCTTCTGGAAACCAAAACAAGGACTTCAAGGTCATGGTCAATAGCATAAAGATGCTTCAGAGAATTCAAGTAAGATAGGGCAAGAAAGGTTCACTGGAGTTCACAATTAGGAAAAAATACATTGCAGAGTAGATTCAGGGAATTGGGAGCAGAAGTCAGACCATAGTAAGCTGAGGAGTGAGGAATGGGCAGAGAAATACAGACAGGCTATGCTTAATTTCTGCCAATGAACTGGGTTTTGAGAAAGGGTAGCTAGAAAAATGCAGTAAATGGATAAAAAAGACAGAGGCCTCTGTGGCCTTCTTGTTTTGTTTCAAAATTTCTACAGCATTTAATTACATACTGGACACTCTATTTTATATTGCTTTATCCTATAATCAGCGGTTCTCATACAAGATCAGTTTTGCCCTGTGGAACATTTGGCAATGTTAGGATATTTAGCTGTGGGTAAAAAATAGGATAAAAGATAGAAGGGGATTCAGAGTTCAGAGGGGAGTTACCTTGTTTTGTTGAGACTGAAGAGATCTGAACTGTTTGAAGCCTGAAGTAAATGAGGGAGAAAAAAGATAATTGATGGATATAAGTCCCTAAAGGGATGGGTAGAGAAGTTATCTAGAACACGGGTCGATAACTAGTTTAAGACAAAAGGTTGATGGCTGCCTCTTGTGAGTTTGAAGAGAAGGATGTGAGAATATACCTATGTTTTTTATCTATGTTTGAGACATTCATGTAATAACTGTCAAGCAAAGGTAAAAGGATCAGCATCTTGAGGAGTTGAAAAGAATGATGGGTTAAAGTAGCTAATGGGGAAGGGAGTGAGAAAACTAACTAGACTCATGTAAAGGGATTTTCCAACTGGGTGGTGGACCATGCAAAGTCTAGAAGTTCTAAGTTAATAGCACTGCCAAGCCATATGGCCAAGTAGTTTTTTATCAGGTAGCCTCAGCTACTGAGGAGTAACAGCAGAGGCAGTAGGTGATTAGACTGAACCAGAGATTGAGATTTCCAGAGAAGACGCAACAGAAAGGATACTAAAGTCACAGCAGTTCAAATTGCTACAGAAAGAACAGATGAATAACTATCGGAATAACATCAAAATCATGGTAATATATACAAAATGCTTACTCTATGGCATGTCACTCTTCTAAGCACTGAATGTGCATTATTAGCTCACTTATAACAGCAATGGAGGTTACTACTGTTATGTCCCCAGAAAACCGAGGCCCATGTAGTTAATGGTAGGGCTGGGATTTTCACCCTAACAATCTGGCTCCTAAGGCCATGCTCTAACCACTGCACATACTGCCTTGAGGGAATCTAGGCTACAGACCGATGCAAGTCAGTAATGGATCAGCATGAGAGACTGGGAAGAAAGAGAGGACTCAAGAACTTAGGAGTATTCAGGAAGAAAAATGGGCATAGTAAGAGAAAGTTGAGGAGGGAGCTAATGGCAGGAGACTGAGGTCAAAGTGGCATATTAGAGTTTAGGGTTTCCGAGAAGGTCAACTAGGGCTCAGGGTAGTGAGCGGCTGAAGTGAAGTGGAGTGGAGGTGAATATTATTCAACCAGAGATCTGGGAAATTTGAATGTAGTGTGATGGAAAGACCACAAAGTGGAATCTCCCAGAAAGAACGCAGGACTTGGAATGAAGGAGTATGAACTAGCTGATAGCTGACATGCTAAACACAAGCCCATCAAAGGATCTGCAGTTCCCCCTGCCTGGGTAGCCCTTCCTCCCACATTCAGGTGGTTTGCTCACTTCATTCATTGCTCAAATATCACTTGCTTAGAGAATCGTTCTCTCATCGTATCAGTCTGTCCCTGTGCCCAGATTGATGGTCTTCTTAGCCTTCCTCATGCTCTAATGTTATATTGTGGATTTATTTATTGCCTCATCTTCTCCAGTGGAAAAATATCTATGATGTCAGGGACTTTGTGCTTTTTATTCACTAATGTATCCCAGAATCCAGAATAGTGCTTGGAATTCAAAAGCCTCTCAGCCACTACTTGGTGAGTGAATGAATGAAGTGCAGTTGTCTCTCCTGAGGGACTGGATCCAGGAGCCTCAGTTTGCATCAAGAACTGATTTCACAGGCCCCTGGGTGGTTCAGTCGGTTAAGCTTCTGAGTCTTGGTTTTGGCTCAAGTCATGATCTCACAGTTCTTGCGTTTGAGCCTCACATTAGGCTCTGGGCTGTCAGCACAGAATCCCCACTTGGGATTCTCTCTCTCTCTCTCTCTCTCTCTCTCTCTCTCTTCCCTCCCCCTCTCAAAATAAATAAACTTAAAAAAACTGATTTCATACCCACTGTTTCTCTGGGGTTCCTGGTCTCTCAATGTTGTTTGTTTCTGCATATCTGCTCCATTTGTATCTCTACAAGTTTTTTTCTGGCTTTTGATTATACATGATTGCCCCATCTTTGCTAAAGGGCCCAGCCAGTGCCAGCCAGTTCAAGTTTCTAATTCTTAGGTTCATTAGCTTCCCCCTTCTTGTCAGCTGTGGCCAAGCGAAATCTGGTAGAAGGACCCTGTAAGGATCAGTCAGATGGTGATGAGGGTGTGTTTTCCAAAGAAGGCTGTCCAGCAACCCCAGATTGTTACTACAAGCACAGAACACTCATGGTGAAGGGACTCTTACAATGCAATACCTTCTTTATTTATAAATGGAGAAACTGAAGTTTGGGCGGAGAAACTCAGGGTCATAGAGCAAAGGAAATGGTAAATCCCAGGCCTGTTGACTTGCACCTGTCTTTTTCATATCATATTACCCTGCCCTTTCAGGAGATGTGGGAGTTTCCAGCATGAAAGTGCAGGATTTTTGAACCTCTGCCTCTTGTCACTGTGTGTTGAGAGGAGGTGGCTATCCTGCACATTGTAGGGTGTAGCCTAGCATATTCTTGAACCCCATCCCCACCCCTGTAGTGGAATGGCCAGCACGTTTGACCTCTGCCATAAGCAGTATCCAAGTATTTACTTGTGCTATAAATTCATGCTAATTTTATATATATCCTCGATGTTTGTTCATTGTTTAATCCATACTTAATGTATATGTATAGCTTAATATTTGCTGATTAAATACTTTAATATCCTTGGTTTAAGCTCCTCTAAGAAATAGAAACATGTCTATTAAACACTCTGTTCAGCACAAGCTTGCTTGAATAAGAGGCAGGGAAAAGGGGCACCAAATGTCTTTTCCCCTGCCTGTGATTGTTCCAGAAATCGACCCGTTTCAAATGGATAGAAATAATGTAGAATAAGGCCAGAAAAAAACATGCTCCCATCATTCTCTCCTCCCTTGCTCATGGCCAACATCACTAATTGATTTCAGTATTCTCCTGCTGAGCTCAGACACAGCATCTGAATTTGCAATAAAACACTTCAGTTCGTCATTACCAATCTACTGGAATCTGTTGGAAACTGCTGGAATCAGAAAGCTCTCTTGTAGCCAATTGAGAACTTGGAACATTGGTAGGGAGTCTCTGGACATGAGCTATTTCAAGACTGCCCTGTCCTGGATTCACTCCTTATTGCCCGGATGTGGGCCACCCATTTCCAAACCTCTGCCTCAGAAATATACCAAGATATTAATTCCCAAACTATTGGATCTCAGAGATAAACCATCTCTGTTTTAAGTAACACAGAGAGAATTTAAAAAGCTTGCCTGTGGGGATACTCTTGCCTGAATCTCTCTCGCTTAATGGGCACTACTGTACAAACAACATTGTAGTAAACATTGATGGAATTCTTTTTAAAGCTGAAATTACTCACAGCCTCATCAATTTAATAAGTGAAAGTTTATTTTTTATATTTCTTTTATCAACATCCTTTTTCATACCTATAATTTTATAAAGCTATATTATATGCACAATTTACATTTTGTCTTTTTCAGTAGTCTTTTAAATACCAATCTACAAAATTGTGAACACTTGAAGATTCTGCTTTGACTATGAAGTTATTTTGTCAGAAAAAAGTATGGCTCTGTTCTGGAAAGAAGTCTCAGTGAAAATCCTATCAAATGATGTTTGCCATCATTACTGGAGCCCCCGTGCTTTCCTCTGAGTGGTTGGGGGTTAAGCATCTACATTTCCCAGCCCCCTCTCAGAATCCCTTAATTTTTCAAGTCTCACAGGGGTGTCCAGGTTGATGAATTATGATGTGGTGATTATCTTACTGTGCCAACAACGAATGCTTCAGGCAGAAAAAGCAGGCCAATTGGAAAGAAGGGAGCCTTTGTTTACCCAAATGTGTTTTTAATTATAGTATTAACAAAGATAAGGCAAAACAAGAGAAGCACAAAATAATCACATGGGAGTCTAACAAAGTAAACATTCCATCTATTTACTCTAAGCCTATTATTTCTCCAAGTGTCTCTTTTTTTTTTTACTAGTAGTTCTTTAAGAAACACCAATATAAATAGGCCTTTGCTTCAACTACTAAATAACTGTGAAGGCAAAAAAAAAATTTACCAAATATAAAATAAATCATGTTGGCATTTAAAGATTAAAATGAAGCCACGGCTGATCAAAGAGATTCATTTGTTGATATTTGTTCATTATTATGAATATTTCAAAGCTTAAGGAGTCAAGCATGATTCATTACGATTTTCCAGGAAGTGGTAATATCTCTCTCCTCCAGTGTCATTAACAATGTTAATCTTGGTCAAGGTTCCCTGCGTTAAAAATTTATAAAAGCAAAATGTTGCTATAGTAACTATTCTAGAGCAATGATTCCTGGCCCTTAGGGTTCCAAGACCTCATTCGTATAGCACCACAGACAAGCTGTTATATACATACGTGAATACATGTATACATACATACAAGCATGTCATATTCTCTCCTCCCCTTTCACAGAGAATTTTTGTAAAAAAACAAAAAACACGTAACACTAAAACAAACATACATGAAGTGAGTTCTGTAATTTGTGAAGCCGTTTGTGCCTCTGAAGCTTCTTATGCATTTACTTATGGGCCACTTGCAAGCTTTAGCTGGGTAATCCAATTCCTACCACACCCATGAACACTTCTGGGGGGCTTTCAGTTTAGCTCCCATCACATTTCCTCCTCTAGCTCAATGTGTTCATCAGAGATCTGTCAGTTGCAAGCAGCAGAAATGCACAGGAGCTAATTCAGACAGAGAGGGGGTGGTTACTGGAAGACACGGGTGTTTCCCAGCCCTGGAAGAAGAGCAGACAGCCCCAGGAAGCTCTAGAACCAGACAAAAGGGCTGTCAAGGCCAAGCACAAGTGCTCTCCAAGACCTCCTCATATGCACTTGCTTGATTCTTCCTTCTCTCCGCAGACTGGCTGTTGGTGCAGATGGGCAAACTGTGGCACTTCAAATGCCTTCTCTGCCCCCAGTCTGCATGCTAATTCCCCACTCTTACCTGTCACTTGAGGGGTGAGAAGAAGGTGGCAATTAGTTCCATTATTGGAACGGGGACTGTAGAGGACTTAGGGGAGAGATGGAGGAAAGGCTCATATTTGAGAAGTATTTTGGAAGTAGATATTTATACCTGCAGCATCCGAAGCCAGGAAGTAAAGCACACCTACATGTTACTTACCTCTTTTCCTTTTCTACCCCAATGTATCAAAACTAGCCAGTCTTTTTGAAATATGTTAGGGAAAATAATTTATCTATCTCAAGACCTATTGGGAAATGGAAAGGGTACAAATTTTTTTTTTAATTTATTTGAGAGAGAGACAGAGCACACATAGGGAAGGGGCAGAGAGAGAGGGAGAGAGAGAGAATCTCAAACAGGCTCTGTACTCTCAGCACAGAGTGCAATGAGGGGCTCTCAAACCCACAAACTGCGAGATCATGACCTGAGCCAAAATCAAGAGTTGGATGCCCAGCTGACTGAACCACCCAGGCACCACAGGGGCACAAATTCTTTATGAATTAACAGTAAGTATATATGGCTCCCTTCTGATGCATCAGTGTGTTCCTTAAGGACAACAGCAAAGCCAAAGACATCCACTCACAGTCTATGACACTCATCGAAGAGTTAAGAAGAGTAGGAGGGCACTAAGTGAAGTAAGTCAGTCAGAGAAAGACAAATACCATATGACCTCATTCATATGTGGAAGTTAGGAAACAAACAAAAAAAAAAAAGGGAAAAAAAAAAACAGAGACAATGAGGAAAACCAAAAAACAGACTCTTAACTGTAGAGAACAAACTGATGGTTACCAGAGGGAAGGGGGTTGAGGAATGGAGGAAATAGGTGATGGGGATTGAGGAGGGCACTTGTGATGAGCACTGGGTGTTGTATGGAGGTGCTGAATCACTAAATTGTACACCTGAAACTAATATTGCTGTGTATGTTAACTCACCGGCATTTAAGTAAAAACTTAAAAAAAAAAAAAACACAAAGACAAGTGGGAGGGGCCGGAGAAGCAGCAGCTTCCCCGGCTTCCCTGGGAAGTGTGCAAAGCACCGGAAGAAAAGAAAGGGCTTGAAAGAGTAGACTTGCCTTCACTTGGCACAACAGCCAGGACTGCAAGGGGCAGCTTGGGGATCCTTTTACACAGGTGGCATTCTAGAAGCCTGGAGGGCCTGGAGAAATCAAATTTTTATTGTGTTTTTCCAGTTGAACAGTCTATGGCAAATCCTCTGAGTTGGAAGAACAGATTCTGGTCTTGTAAAAGGTTCACTGCCTAAATTCCTCGTAGAAAAGTACAAAAGGCCTAAAAGAGCAAGTTAAGGTGGAGGAAGAGAGTCTCCAGCTGTTTTCATGTGACCATCCTTACTTCCACTTATGCTTTGCAGAGACTGAAAATGTGTTCAATATGTGACTAACAAATTGAACAAAGGGTAGCTGTGGTTGAGTGTGCGGGTTGAGCACTGACCAAAATCAAGCAGTAAAAATGGTTTAGTTCTGCCATCCCACAAGCCCCCACTTATGATAATGATTCCCTTCATGTGCCCCTTTCACCCCTTTCCAAAACTTTCAAGAAAGGATCATAGTCATTAGCAGCTTAGTGTAAATAGATGTTATCTCCTCAGAGAATATTTTTTTTCTTTCTTCCATCCTTCCTTTCTTTCTTTCTTTCTTTTCTTTCTTTCTTTCTTTCCGTTGATTTTTGAAAGAGAAGGAGAGACAGAGCGTGAGCAGGGGAGGAACAGAGAGAGGGAAACACAGAATCCAAAGCAGGCTCCAAGCTCTGAGCTGTCAGCACAGAACCCCATGTGGGGCTTGAACTCATGAAACTCGAGATCATGACCTGAACCAAAGTCAGAAGTTTAACTGACTGAGCCACCCAGGCACCTCATATTTTCTTTTTAGCTTTATCATTAACTAAGGTCTCCTAGACTGTTAAAAGAATTTTAAGAAGAGTATAGTTAAGAATATGTAGCAGTTCCTTCTTTCCTCAAATACTAGTCAGGCCCTGGTGCAATCAACTGAGTTGTATCCAGGGTTGAGATTCAACCAACACACACTGGTTCTCTCTGTTGCTACAGTGTTAACTTACCTCTATATGGGTTATACAGGATCTGAGCCAACCAGCACCCTGTTCCAATGCCCCCTGCCCCCCTGTTCCTCCCCAGAACCTCCTAGAGCTCCCCATGATCCAGAAACCCAAGTGCAATCCTTGATCAATTTGGTCCTCCTGGGCCCCTGTGTTCCAACCCTATAGTCCGCATCCAGTCTGACTGGTTATGGCCAATACCCTCTGGTTGCAAAATATTTTGAGTATCACGCTTGCTTGTACCTCTTGAGAGGTACTTTTCTCTGTTTATGTTACAAATTAAGGAACCTTCTGCCCCCCACCCCCAGCCCCAATCAACAACCATCCCATCAAACTGAAATTTCTCCTAAAACGTATTCCCCTAGCTATATTTAAACAACAGTTGAAAAAAAGAATTGCTGAATAGGTAACTCTGGAAAAATATTGTTGAAGAGAATATATATATGTATATATATATATATGATTTTTTTATCCTATGATTAAACTTTAGGATGCCTAAGAATCACCTGGAGAGTGGGGCACCTGGGTGTCTCATTTGGTTGTGTGTCCGGCTTCGACTCAGGTCATAATCTCATGGTTCATGGGTTTGAGCCCCGTATTGAGCTCTGTGCTAATAGCTCAGAGTCTGGAGCCTGCTTCAAATTCTGTGTCTTCTCTCTCTACCCCTCCCCACCTGCATCGCATTCTGTCTTTTTCTTGAAAATACAGAAACATTAAACAAACAAACAGCTCTTAAAAATATCACCTGGAGAATGTGTTGAAAATGTAGATTTCTAGGCTTTATCTTCAGAAACTCTGATTCCATATCTCGGGGATGATTCAGGAATCTGTATTTCTAACTTGCATTCCAGGTATATTCAATGAAAATGCCAGAATGACACTTAAGAAATACTAAACTCAGCAGGTACCATGAAAGGCACACAGTTGCCTACAGGCAGGACATTCTTTACCAGGAATGCAATTTATCAGGATTTTAGAGGCATTCACTTACTTCAGTTCCTACAACTTGATACAAGAATTCCTGATGCATTTCTGTTGATTGGCGCTCCATTCTTCCTGGTCACCTACAAATGTACTCTTCTTTGTTTTGAACTTACAGAGTCTGTCATCCCAAGTAGTGGAACATTTCATGTAAAGCTCCCTAAGAAGCATAATGTGGAACTTGGAATAACCATCAGTTGTAAGTAAAAGTGACTGTTTTTAGTGCAGAATTTTAAAAAGACATTAGAAAATTGTATTATCGAATGGCTTACAAGGTGACAAATGTTTTACGTGTCATTGCCAAGTTTCTATGTAATGTTACAAATATTAGCACTTAACTAGCTGTGTGAATGGGACAAATTACTTAAACTCTCTCCAATTTTTTATTTCTTCATCTGTCAAATGGAAATAAGGATACCCACAAAATATAGGATTATTTGAAGTATTATATAAAATAATATTTATTTACCTAGTATATTGGTATATAACATATTTATATACCTAGTAGAGTCCCTGGCAAGTAATAAGTGCCCAATAAATGTGTCTCACCCCCACCATGAATAATTAGGTGAGCATATAAATGCATATAGGTTACCTACATTTTATTATATTGTGTTTAAGTCTTCATAATAATCTATTTAACAAAAATTGCGTTCATTTCCTTTTAAAACTATCCTTCTATCTGTCCAATATGCATCTAAAAGCCATTTTGCAACATGAAAATATTATCTCTTAACTTAGTAACGTTCTGAATTGCTGCCTGGTCCAAGGTGTCTGGGTAACCAAACCAAAAAGAAAAGCGGAACATATAATTGTGTTTAGTTCCCTCCTTGCCTCGGGCTCTAGATTAATAACTGCTTTGGTAAAACAGCTTTGAAAATTTCAGCCCCCATTTATAGGATGGGAATTGAAGTTTTTATGCTTTTAATATCCATAAACTAGGTTCATCCATAAATGCCCCTAAGAAAATGAAGCAAGTGATTAATACCTAAGGACCAAAGAGGCAATGTTTGTAACCAAGGAGTGGTCCCTTCAAGAAAGAGTGATGAGGTTACATCAAGGCAATTTATGCCACGCCTCACTATGTTGGATCGCATTTATGTCAGCAGTTAAGGCAAAAATAGTTCTCAACTGGGCAGTGTGAAATGGGGGCTGTCCGCTTCAACTTTGACTATATAAATGCAACACTGAAAATGAAATTTCAGTTATAACCAACACATCAGACCGATCTGGTGCAACACTAAAAATAGTGGACCTACAACACAGAATCAATGTTAAGGACAAGAAGCTATATGTATAAGAGAGTGCTGTACCCACCTCCTGAACCCCGGTGTGGCCTCCTGGGAGAAGAGCAGGACCAATGTGCCTACATGCCTCTCTATGATACGTAGAAAGGTGAGATGGGCCTTGGGAGACTCCAGACCTTTTCTAGGTACTACGAAAGTCAATTGTGCCTTTAACTGGGTCGCTTCACCTCTCAGCCTGTTCATTATGAAACACACAGGATGTGGTTATTCTGTCCACAGCGGTGCTTACAGAAATGAAGGGAGAGCCCATCGGAACCTACTATTCCAAAAATATTTGGGGCTCAAGCTGGCTGCTGCAACCCCCATGTAACTTCAAGGCTGCTCTCTCTTCTGTTTATTCCATTCCTTTTATTTATTCTATCAGAATGGGCTGTGAAAGTGGTCTCTCCTGGAGTAGTGCATAACCTGCCAGCTGTTCACAGAGGCTCCGCCGTCCACTCCATTCTTTCTTCCCTTTGCCATCATTAAATAAATGCATCCTGACCGCCTACCATGCCGAGGCACTATGCTACATTTTGAAAATGCACTCCGTGTCCCCTAGAGATCATATTTCTAGTGCACATGCTAAAGACACCCACTGCTCAGAAGCTTCTAGTGCCACATAGTCATTTTACTTCCAAGTTTTAAGTGGGAAAATTGTCTTTATGGTTTTTTATACAATAGATTTATTCCTTTTTTTAAGTTTATTTATTTGAGAGAGAGAGCATGAGCAGGGGAGGGGCAAAGAGAGAAAGAGAGAGAGAGAGAGAGAGAGAGAGAGAAAGAGAATGCCAAGCCGGCTTTGCAATGTCAGCATGGAGCCTGGACATGGGGCTCGAACCCACAAACTGCGAGACCATGACCTAAGCCAAAACCAAGAGTCAGATGCTTAACTGACAGAGCCATCCAGGCACCCCTAAGATTTATTCTTAAAACTTGATATACATAAGGAAAGGAGAGTATGGAGATGGATAAAATGGGTGAAGGGGAGTGGGGGATACAGGCTTCAGTTATGGAGTGAATAAGTCACGGGAACAAAAGGGACAGCATAGAGAATATAGTCAATGGTATTGTCATAGCATTGCATGGTGACAGGTGACGGGCAGCTACACTTGCGGTGAGCCTAGCAGAACACTATGTTTTACACCCGAAATGAATGTAACATTGTGTGTCAACTATACTCAGTTTTTAAAAATTTAATGTAAAAACTAATATACACAAAAACATAATTTAACTATAAAGGAGAGTATCCATGTAGAAACTAATCCTATGATATATTCCTTGTTTAAAGTCAATATTTATAGGCTTAATCTTTGAATACACTTTGAATACACTTGAAGTGTAATCAGGTGCACACAACTACAATGTATTTTATTCATATGATGAATCATTTAAAATTATGCTTTATGGTGGTATTATATACATGTTAAGTATTACATTTAATGCCAAAAATGAAAACTACTCAAACCGCCTGCCCCAAGAATGGCCTGACTTTTAACCAGCTGTAAGCTAAATCTATTCATGGAAGCCAGCGATATTACGCTATTCCTGGATGGAGATGGAGATATGATACATAAGCCTGTCAAACATGCTTGTCAGCCCATCTAGAGCTACAGCTCCATTATACAACTTATCATCATCATGCTGAGTTCGTGTGTCCTCATGGAAAATACTCATATTTTCCCAATTGAAAACACAGAATTTACTTTAAAGGAAAAAAAAAAAGGCCAGGGGCACCTGAGTGGTTCAGTTGGTTAAGCATCTGACTTCGGCTCAGGCCATGATCTTGTGGTTCATGAGTTCATGAGTTCAAGGTTCATGAATTCAGCCCCACATTGGGCTCTGTCCTGACAGCTTGGAGCCTGCTTTGGATTCTGTGTCTCCCTCTCTCTACTCCTCTTCCCACTTGTGCTTTCTCTCTCTCTCAAAAATAAATAAACATTTTTTAATGTTTATTTTTGAGAGAGACAGAGACAGAGACAGAGACAGAGCATGAATGGGAGAGGGGCAGAGAAAAAGGGAGACACAGAATCCAAAGCAGGCTCCAGGCTCCGAGCTTCTGAGCTGTCAGCACAGAGCCTGACACAGGGCTCGAACCCACGAACCATGAGATCATGACCTGAGCTGAAGTCAGATGCTTAACCAACTGAGCCACCCACGCACCACAAATAAACATTTTTTAAAAGGCCAGAGTCCATGATTATGTTATGAAATAGTAAACTCCTGAGGCCTCACACAGTTCCTGACATACACAAACAAGGTACATATTTTTTAATGTTTTTTTTTTTTTGAGAGAGAGACAGAGACAGAGAGCATGAGTGGGGGAGGAGCAGAGACAGGAGAGAGAGAATCCCAAGTAGACTCTACTCTCCAAGTGCAGAGCCTAACACGGGGCTCCATCCCACCAATGGTGAGATCATGACCTGAGCCACCCAGGTGCCTCTATAAGGTGCTTATTTAATCCCTCTCTTTGTTGAGTGAATGAATAAGGGGTCTATCAGAAGCAGTCTTCTACTGACTATCTGCTACTAACCACTGTTCACTCCAAAAAATGAGCCTTTGAAGGAGACCATGAATACAGATGTTTAAGCAAACGCCTTTGTGTGAACCAAAGATAACACTAACTTGAAAAATGATTAAGAGCAAAGCCTCAGAGCCTAGATCAACCCACTCTCTTCACCTTTCTGTACTATTTTCTTGTCCATAAAACAGTGTACTTACCCCCTTCTTTATAGCATGGTTGACAAGATTAAATGAGTTAGTATATGTAAAGTGCCTAGAACCAATTATGAATCCTAACAAATGTTAGTTACTATGATGATCGCTATTTATCTTATATGAGAGCTTCATGAAATATTTTAACCCATGCTCCACCGCACACAATTTTGTGCCAGCTGCAATTACAGCACGGAGGTAGGAAACCAAGGGACCCTCTTCTCAAACACGTGCAGGTACCGTTAGAGAAACTGAGGCAATGCAGGGGTTCATTGATGTTTCTCACCATCTTTATACTAAGTCCTCTTCCATCTTCTTCCCCTTGTGAAAACCTGAGTGGTAAAAAGCAGTCGCTCACCTCAGAAAGCCTTCTACCAGAGTCTTTTACACTTGGCTTAAGCCTCACTCTTCATACCTAATTGACTGAGAAATGAGCCTCTCTGATTTTGGATGTGGTGAGCAGTTTTAGACTAATTTTCTTAAGTTCCTGATGAGACATTCATAGCACATTAGCATCAGGCATTACTTTTATTGATGTTATTGCGATAACGTGGAACAATTTATCATAGCAAATAAAGTGGAACAGCCTCGCAGAAGGATGCAGTGTAGGATTGGAGACCGCATCCTGAAGTCTGACAGCTCAGCCAATCAGACGCCAGAGCGCATACCCACCCAACACCGCCCACCTGCCCTCCCAGTCAGAGAACACCGTTTGCCTGTCATGCGCGGTTGTCAGTAGTCATTTGATATTGGTGTTTTCTTTTGCTGTTTAACCACGGTTTGTATCTACTTTGTACCAGGCATGGCAATAAGCAGTTTATGTGTGTTTCTTACTTAATCCTCAAAATGGCCCTGTGGCATCAATGCCCATTTACCAGAAAAGAAAGGCTCAGCTTGGTGACCTGTCCAAGACCGAGAACTCACAAGGGCTACCCGGGATTCAAACCCATTCTGTCTGACTTACCGTGGGTTTTGCTGTCACACCACCACTCATCGCTGCCTCCGTCTGATTGATGACCCTTCCCACCTCCTAGATCAGAAAAGCAAAAGACAGCATTTTGTGAGTGGAGTTAATTTGTTGGCTTTTTTTTTTTTTAGTTGAGACTGAATTGTCTTCAGGAACAAAGGCTTGCTTTCTTTATATATAAAATCATAAAGCAGCCTTTATGACAAGCACAACAAATCTATCATTTTCCCCTTAAGTCTTAAGCATATTTAGAAGAAAATGGCTCAAGTTTTTTTTGCCAACTTTGCAATAAAAATTCTACTCACTGCTCCATTTCAAATCAAATAACTTGTTTTACTTGCCAGGTATCATATGTATGGTTGAAAGTAAAGTAAAACTAAATGCGTGTGTGAATGTTTGTGTGTGTGTGTGTGTGTGTGTGTGTGTGTGTGTGTGTCCAGTGTAGTTTGGATAGTTTATCAGTCCCTTTGAGCAAAGTACCTTGACTAGCAGAGTAAGATCCATAAATAGCTAGTTATTATGGAATGTTCTTGTAATACTTTGTTGATTCATATTTAACCAGCTCCAAAATTCAGAAAATTTTACCAGTCTTCTAATACAGACAAAAATTTTTAAACAAAGATAGCGTCATTTTATACCTCTTCTGACAACTATTGAGAAGCAAAGAATACATGTTCACTTTAAGAATCAGTTCTGATAATGAAGGAGGACTAGGGGTTTAAGTCTTCAGAGGTCAAAAGATGATAGCTTGAACATCGGCATTTAGCTCTGTTCCTACCCCATACCATTTTTAAATGATGGTGTAAGATTTTTCAAAAGGCACAACCCCAAAAGGAGAAGAAGAGGAAAAGAGTTAAAAGCAACCAAATTTGTTTTTTGGGCTTTTTAAGTATAATATTTAATGTTTGCTTATTTTTGAAAAACAGAGTGAGCGTGAGCAGGGTGGGGGGAGTTAGCAGAGAGGGAGACACAGAATCCAAAGCAGGCTCCAGGCTCCAAGCTGTCAGCACAGGGCTTGAACTCACAAGCTATGAGATCATAACCTGAGCCAAAGTCAGATGCTTAATTGACTGAGCCACCCAGGCACCCCAAGAGCAACTAATTTTGGAAGTGGCAGAGAAGATGGGGCAAGATGAATTTATAGAAGCAGAAGGGAAAGCTGACAGGGAACCTGGTTTGCATTTTAAACTCCCAGCAAAACCAGGAATTCGTGGAATCAGGAACTTCCAGAGGTGAGAGTGATGGGAGAGGGGAGACAGGAGGAATATTCAAAAGTCTGTTCATTAGTCCCTTAGATGCCTTCTCCCAGGCAGCACAGCCAGAACCTGGTTGCCTTCTCTGGAGAGCATGAGACGGAGGGTCTCTGGACCAGGAGAGCACAGCTGAGTGTAGCAGCACCGCCCTACAAAAGGGTGGTGGGAAAGTGTATATACTGAACATGAAGACTAGCCTTCTTCCCCTCTGTAAGCTGAAAGAAGCCAGGTAGCCGGGCTTAATACCTTCAGAGCAGAAGGAATCAGGGCCATCTGACCCAAAGAAACAGGCTGGCCTGAACTATCCACGGAAAACCATAGGCCACAAATTCCTCAGGTGCACCCAGCTTTCCAACAGCTTTTTAGGGGTGCATTCCCTAATGTGAACAGACAGCCAAGAAAAGCAGACCCCTGGGGAAAGAATCTAATACGCAAGACTATCACCAGAAACAAAGAAGAAAAATAGAAGCAGCACATTCATAAAGAAGAAAACTTTAAAAAGGAAAAAGCTGTCATTAACATTGGTGACAACCGAAGACGCTGTATATCTGGGAGGGCAGGAAATGACTACTGTGATAACATAACACACTGAGGGGGACAAAGAGCTCTTGGAGCATAATATGGCAGACATTAAAACCTTAAAATGAAGCTGAGGGAAAATCCCAGAAATTAGAACAAAACAACTCATAAATGAGGACTCTAGGATCGAGAAGAGGTATTCAGGCTGAGTCCAAATGACACAAAATCCAAATAATAGCCATTACAGAATGAAAGAGGAGAGAAGTAAACTAAGCGTTATTAGTTTATTAATGTTATTAGTGTTAAGAAAAAAAAAACAAAGGCATATTAAAAATGGTAAGCGTTCATTTGAGCAAAAATAGACTCAAGTCCGGGAGTGCCAAACCGGAAGTGGTTAGGAGCGCTCTCCCCACAGGAGCCTGGGGGAGGACACAGAAGGGTAGTGCAGACACAGAGAAAGGAGATTATTGGTTGGATGCAGCCGAAAGTCTAGTTGGCTGTTTGTGGTTGTTTTCCTTAGCATTTTGATTTTGTAACCTTGAGACATTGCAGGGCTGAGATTTTGGTTTGCTTTTATTGGCCATCACAGCATTAGAGCCGCCTCGGTCTGATGGCCTCCTTGTTTAATTAGTGTAACAAAGGTCAAGAGAACATCTAGCTGGGTTCCCAGGATCTGTGGGAAGGAAGTTCCCAAGATATGTGTAGCAACCCTAGAATGCAAACAGCCCAGACAGGTTGTGAACCTTTGCTAGAATCCCTCATCTGATTTTATATATATATATTTTTTTAATTTTTTTAATGTTTATTTATTTTTGAGAGAGAAAGAGAGATAGAGCATGAGCAAGGGAAGGGGAGAGAGAGGGAGGTCCAGAATCCAAAGCAGGCTTCAGGCTCTGAGCTGTCAGCACAGAGCTCAACGTGGGGCTCGAACTCACGAACCGTAAGATCATGACCTGAGCCGAAGTTGCACGCTTAACCAACTGAGTCACCCAGGTGCCCCTGGCTTTACATATTAAGAGGAGCTTTATGTAATCTTGGAAATCTGAGGAGTTGAATGCATGATAAACACAAGAAAACTAAGCCAACAGTGGAGCACCTGGGTGGCTCAGACAGTTAAGCAGCCAACTTTGGCTCAGGTCTTGATCTCACAGTTCGGGGATTCAGGCCCCTGGTCGGGCTCTGTGCTGACAACTTGGAGCCTGGAGCCTGCTTCAGATTCTGTGTCTCCCTCTCTCTCTGTACCTCCCCCACTCACACTCTATCTCTCTCTCAAAAAATAAACACTAAAAAAACCCCAAAATTTTTTTAAAAAGACAACAGCAACTATAGAGAAAATATGTCCTATGAAAAGGCCTGGCATGCTACATGACTTGTGTGTTAATATGTTTACATAGTCTAAGAAACTACCAAATATTGATCTTATAAAAAATTAAGACAGGGATGCCTGGGTGGCTCAGTTGGTTAAGCACCTGCTTCGGCTCAGGTCATGATCTCATGGTTTGTGGGTTCAAGCCCCACGTCAGGCTTTGTGCTGACAGCTCAGAGCCTGGAGCCTGCTTCAGATTCTGTGTCTCCCTCTCTCAATGCCCTCCCCTGCTCTGCTCTCTCTCTCTCTCTCTCTCTCTCTCAAAATTAAATAAACATTAAAATTTTTTTTAATTAAAAAAATCATGGTCCAGTAACACCTTGATTTGTGAGCATAATTCATTCTGGAAGCATGCTTTTATCCAAACACTTATATATCAAAGCAAATTTTCCCATAAGAAATAATGGAAACTCAAATGATTCATTTCACAATCCAAAAAATATTTATATAAAAATGACTACAATACTGTAATATAATACAAAATAATAAAGAAAATACAAAATATAATGAAAAATAAAATTAACCTACACTTATCATTGAAAACCTCCATGGCTGGTGTGAGGGAGACAAGAGAGAGGAGGGAATTGTGTCGGATGACTTTTGCCATCACTAACGGAATCACCGCTATCTGTTGGCTCAGTGTGATCTTTTTCTTTTCATGCAACCTTACCAAGGAACCTATTGATGACCTAGAATGAAGCAAAGCATTCTTAAGCTTTCTCTTGTATGGAAAAGCAAAGGACTGCCCAAAGGTGCTTTGAAATGACAAAAAAATACACTAGTGCCAGTAATGGGCACCTTCCAACATTCAGAAAAATCACTGATTTCTGCTGAACACCATGGCCTAAAACCAAGCCTTCGAGCATGAGAGGTGATCACCCACAATCTTGCAGAGAAAGAGAAAAAGAGAGAAGGAAGAACCATTGGCTCATTTGTGATCATGTGATGTTCGGTGTCACGTACTCCTCAAATTGCAAGACATCACCTGTTTATCAAGTTAAACTTTATTAGAACTGTTTGCGTCTTTCAGAACACTTGTAGAACAAGTTACTCACAATCCAAGGTTTTACCGTACACTAGAGTACGCAAACAATGACTGATCCCCAGAGCCACATTCACTTAATATGCCTGGTAGGCGTGATAGTGACAATGACAGGAGCCCCTACAGATGTGGACCCGCTCCTGGGTTCAATTTTATCACTCCCATGGGCATCTGCCTTGATGAACTTTTCAAGCCTCAGCTGTGGTATTGGTTAAAAGAAAAAGAGGAGAATCTAGTAAACATGAGAATGGCCACCATATGTGTCTATACACCATAATGACTTTCAATTCTCTCTGCAAAGCTGTGTGGGTTTGTCCAAGAGGTCCCAGTGCTATTTTCCTCTGCTGCAAAAATGACGGAGATGGGTTTGCTGTAGGATGTCGCCTCCACTGTTGTTTCATTTCAGACCACTTCGGTGGAACATGGATTTTACTAAAAACCAAGGGAAACATTGAATGCTGTGCGGTGGTTACTACAGCTTGGCAAAATACAGTGAAAATTCATTGGCAGATGCTAGAGATAACAAAGCTTTTGTTTTCGTGCCCTGTGCCCAAAACAGTTTGCAGTTGTGAAATGTGACATGCATAAAAATGCTAAATGTTTATATTTCTCTAGAGGAATTAGATCCTTGAATGGAGACTTAAATTATGAATTAGTTGTAGTGAATAGAATGGTTTGCATACTTTGCTAGAAGCTAAGAATAATGATTGAATGAAGTCCCATTAACATGTACTATGGACTAATTTAAACTGCGGGTAAGGTGTTGGTATATGTGTTTGCTTTTTTTTTTCAATGTTGTGTTGAGATATTAAACCATCTGTTCCTGAGCATAAACATTTTCCTGGGATTCAGATGAGATTATGGGATATGATATGGTTCTGTGATTATTATGGGGTGATCAGCCTGTTTATAATAAAATCTTACTTTAGGGGCCTTTTAATGATCCTTAAAAGGAAATCACTGCAGACTTCAAACTGGTAAAACATCTCCTCTCGGAGGCGAATTGTTTTTTTTTTATAAATGTCGGTATGGATTATTTTAATTATCAGACTCCTAAATTAAATGTAAACCTTTTAGATCAAGATGATATTTTTGTACTTATGTGAGCTATAGTTCATTTTCAGAATTCATTCTAAGGTAGACTTAATACCAATTGCTTTTCATTCTCATCAAATGGAAACATCGCTAAGAGAAGTTATAAAGCCCAAAACTGACCACTGTGCAGGATAACAGGATAATTTATAAACTCAATAAAAGTTACATGCACACTGGGGTGCCTGATTGGCTTAGTTGGTTAAACATCTGACTTCGGCTCAGGTCATGATCTCACAGTCCGTGAGTTTGAGCCCCACATCAGGCTCTGAGCTGTCGAGCCCATTTCGGATTCTGTGTCTCCCTCTCACTCTACCCCTCCGCCACTCACATTCTGTCTCACTCTCTCCTTCAAAAATAAACATTAAAATAATTTTTTAAGTTTCATGCACCTATTAAAATGTGCATATGTATAAAAATATAATTATGTCACACCAAATATTTACTACTGTCAATAAAATAAAATAGTCACATTCCGGAACATTTCACAGCATTCTAGTGGGGTTTCCGTAGTGTAGCGGCTTTCACGTTTGCCTAACACAGCATTCTAGGTGTGAATGTGCAGCAAAATTTTAATATTTACTGTCTATCTAGCAAAAGATTTCCTTCTGGAAAAAAAAAAGAAAAAACTTTAAATCAGTGAATCTCATCCACTTTCCAGCCCCAGCCCCTTGAGTAACATGGCATGGTCCTGTAAAAAGTGGGAGAGGGACCACACGTGTGTACCCCTAAGAGGAGCCCCCAGTTGTGTCTGATACTCTTCAATCGGGGTGTTCGCCTTTCACCTTTCTCTTGGGAATCACAGGTTGAAATGGATTTAAACCTGATATACAGCTCTGCACTTGTTTTCTCCAGTTGAACATTTAAAATGACTTTGCTTTTGTTTTTAAGTTTATAAATACTTTCGCACAGATATCTATATCAAGAGGATGTAATATACACGTTTTCTACTCCATTTGCTAAGCATCTTTGCTTGCATACAGACTGTCCCTGCATTAATCATTGCTATAAACTGGAAATGCACAGTGTGGGTGAATCTTGAGTATAAAGATGTGACTCTTCTTAATTCTTTATTACAGCACCATCTAGCAGAAAACCAGGAGATCCCCTTGTCATATCAGATATCAAGAAAGGCAGCGTGGCACACAGGTAGGGAAAATGAATTTTCTGGTTCATTCCAAGGCATTTCTATTTATTTTTTTAAGTAAACTCTATCCCTAATGTGGGGCTCAAAGTCATAACCCCAAGATCAAGAGTCATATGCTCTGATGACTGAGCCAGCTGGGTGTAAGGCTTCCTTAATTAAAGCAGAAGTGACCCCTTCCACACCCATGATAGACCTTCCTAATGGATCATTTTCCAGACAGCTGCTATTAATTGATCCTATTCAACATTGCTCATGCCATGGCTGTGTAGCTCTCTCACCTTATTTATTTATTTCTGTACCCACTATAGACAATAATCACCTGAAAATACTCGTTAGGGTCCTTCCTGAATCTATTATAGGCTCTCCTTAACTGATCATCTTCCATCCTTCATTTTCCAGCTAAAAGACTGGAAGCGGTCCCAATTATGAAACACCCCACATAGATATAATGGCTTGTGGGGGAGCTTCGCTAGATGCCGGAATGTCCTCCCTAGCCAAGCCAGATCCCTGAGCCTCGAACAGTGTCCTATTTGGTCCATATACCATTAAACCTAGGGAGTCTCAAGCTTTCGGTTTCACAGATCAAAAATATTTTTAAATGTTTGGGAATACAGATAGAAAACTTTCTGTTGTCCAATTAAGGACTTAAAAAAATCCCATCTATTATCACAGGTATTTCATTAAAGAAATACTCAAAAAATGCTCAAAAAGCAGGAAGGACGTTGTCTGGGTTTAGATATCAGCTCAGATGCCATGACAGGGAGACTCACAAACAGACTGGGTCAAACAAGACGGCAGTGCGCGGCTCATGTGACAGCTGGGAGGCAAGCAGGCAGGCGGTACAGGACTAGGGGAGCAATCCTGCCATCCTCACCAGCTTGCTTCAGTTGTTGTTTTCTAGCCACGACAGGGGAGCGACCGGGGTGCCGAGGAAGTCTGGGACGCCCATCTTCAAAGAGTGACCCAGAAGCAGAAGAGAGGAAATTAGATGCAGGAAAGCAATTAGCAATCTCTGGCATGGACATAACACACAATAGTTCTTCCCGAAACAAACACATATCCATTCTCATTATTTTTATTTCATGATGTGTTTTAAACGTTTTCAACAGACCTGCAGATCCACTGCCAGTGTGAGGCTCTCGGTGGCCACCTTGCGGATAGGTAGCATCGGATTCACCCTTTCTTCCTATTGTAGCCACAGAGGGGTTTCCCGGTGCAGATGGAAAGGGCAGGGACACCAAGACTCAGACATTCACCAAGTCTAGCCCACCATCTCTCAGCCGACTCCTGGCACCTGGAACTTCCCAGGATGAAAAGGAGTGCACCAATGTAGAGAAGCATGAGGACACCCAGGGTCTGTAAACCCTTCCCCATTACCTCCCTTCCTAGGAAACTTAGAATTCCTGAGTGAAGCTTATAGTTGTCCTGGACTAACTGAAGAAACCATTAAAAAAAGTTTTGTTTTGTTTTGCTTTTCAGAGAAAAACATTTTATTTATTTTTTGGGTTTTTTAAAAATATAGTTTATTGTCAAGTTGGTTTCCATACAGCACCCAGTGCTCATCCCAACAAGTGCCCTCCTCAATGCCCATCACCCACTTACTTCTCTCCCCCACCCCCCCATCAACCCTCAATTTGTTCACAGTATTTAAGAGACTCTTATGGTTTGCCTCCTTCCCTTTCCATAACTATTTTTCCCCTTCCCCTCCCCCATGATCCTCTGTTAGGTTTCTCCTGTTCCACTTATGAGTGAAAACATATGGTATCTGTCTCTCTCCTGACTTGTTTCACTTAGTGTAATAACCTTGAGTTGCATCCACATTGCCACAAATGGCCATATTTCATTCTTTCTCATTGCCATGTAGTCCTCCATTGTATATATAAACCACATCTTCTTGATCCATTCATCACTTGATGGACATTTAGGCTCTTTCCATGCTTTGGCTGTTGTTGAAAGTGCTATGAACATTGGGGTACATGTGCTCCTATGCATCAGCACTTGTGTATCCCTTGGGTAAATCCCTAGCAGTGCTATTGTTACATCATGGGGGAGTTCTACTGTTAATTTTTTGAGGAACCTCCGCACTGTTTTCCAGAGCGGCTGCACCAGTTTACATTCCCACCAACAGTGTAGGAGCATGCCCGTCTCTCCACATCCTTGCTAGCATCTATAGTCTCCTGATTTGTTCATTAAAAAAAAAAATGTTTTTAATACTCTGAAATTTGGTGTCATGGCAGCCATCCAAAATAAGACTGAAAAAAAAAAGAGATTTGTTAATAAAACTCTTAAATTGCATTTTAAGAATAGCTGAAGAACGTCTTTCCCTCTAAAGACTGCCATAACACTACATTATTCTTAATGCATCTTAAAGGACCAGGGGAAGTGCTCATTAATCATGTGTTGTTGTGCGTTAACTAACAGGACTGGCACCCTGGAACTGGGGGATAAACTACTTGCAATAGATAACATCCGGCTGGACAACTGTTCTATGGAAGATGCAGTTCAGATCCTCCAGCAGTGCGAAGACCTGGTGAAGCTCAAAATCCGCAAAGATGAAGATAATTCAGGTATTGATAGCCTTCTTAGTTAAGACTGATTTCTCTAACTGCCCATCTGTCACAAAAGATATTACGTCTTGATGTTTTACATACAACAGCTGGCTAGTGACATTGCAGCTGTGTTTTACATTGTTAAAAGGGTCTTTAAATTGTGTGTTAAGAGGGTAGTGTGAATTTTAAATAGTAGTGCTTTTAAATTATATAATTAAGAGGGGCACCTGGGTGGCTCAGTCGGTTAGGCGTCCGGCTTCGGCCTCGGCTCAGGTCATGATCTCACGGTTCGTGGGTTCGAGCCCCACGTCAGGCTCTGTGCTGACAGCTAGCTCAGAGCCTGGAGTCTGCTTCAGATTCTGTTTCTCCCTCTCTGCGCCTCCCCTGCTCGCACTGCCTCTGTCTCTCAAACATAAAAAAAAAAAAAAAACATTAAAATTATACAATTAAGATATTTTTATTATAAAACATTATTGCAACTGTATCAAAAATAATGTTTACAAATGAAAACTAAAGCATCACCAAATGCTACCCTAATGCAATGGAACACGTCATTTTCTAGTTGATATTTATATTACGTAGAGCCATAGTGTGTGTTATACCTTCATAAGCACAGTACCACTTTTCAGGAACTTAATATCTATCATTGTTTATTTCCTGCCTGTAATTTATTTATCATTTTTCTCTTCTTACCTCGATGGCTTCCAGTTGCATCACTCTTGTAGATAGAACAATCACAGACATCTTTATGTATGAATACCTTTACCCAACTTTTCTTCTTCTTTTGAATTATCTCCTTAGGAAATCTTTTTAGAAGTAGAACTGCTGAGTAAGAATAAAAAGGAACTTCTTGTGATTCCTGATGAGTTTTTTATCATGCTGTTTTCTTTTTTTCTTCTTTTTTTATTCTCAAGTTAGTTAAACATGCAGTGTAGTCTTAGCTTCTAGAGTAGAATCCAGCGACTCATCTCTTACATCCAACACCCAATGGTCATCCCAACAAGCACTCTCCTTAATGCCTATTGCCAACTTTCCCCAACCCTCCACTCCCAACAACCCTCAGTTTGTTCTCTGTATTTAAGAGTCTCTTATGGGAGCACCTAGGTGACTCAGTCGGTTAAAACATCAACTTTGATTCAGGTCATGATCTCACAGTTTGTGGGTTTGAGCCCCTCACTGGGCTCTGTGCTGACAACTCAGAGCCTGCAGCATGCTTTGGATTCTGTGTCTCCGTCTCTCTCTGCCCCGCCCCTCTCTCATTCTGTCACTGTCTCTCAAAAAAAAAAAAAAGAAAGAAAAAAATGTTTAAAAAAATTTCCATGAGGTAGAGACTTAAAAAAAAAAAGTATCAATGGTTTCCCTCCCTCTCTGTTTTTATCTTATTTTTCCTTCCCTTCCCCTACAATCATCTGTTAAGTTTCTCAAATTCCACATGAGTGAAATCACATGATATCTGTCTTTCACTATACAAATCTTATGAAAGAAATTGAAGAAGACACAAAGAAATGGAAAAATATTCCATGCTCATGGATTGGAAGTAGCCTGTTGTTTTCTAAAAGGGCTGTATCCATTGGGGAATGTCTGTTGCATGAACACAGTGGGCAGTGCTTCTCAAATCTCAAACTCAGATTCTTCACCGGAAAAACTCATTCAAACACAGTTCCAGGCATTACCTCAGATGAGAGCTGAGAATCTGCATTTCTAACAACCTTCCAGTAATACTACTGTGGTCCAAGGAACACAATCTGAGCAGCAGTAAGAGGTCTTTTATCTGATTATGATAAGAACCTAGAGCTGATTTTTAAAAGTCCATAACTGAAAGATGCAGCTAATGTTGGGAATTACAGAAAATGATCGCTAAGGATAGCATAAACATTTAACTTAAAATTTTACCAGTCTCAGGGGTGAAGCCGACTTCTTTGCTATGAATATCATTCTGCTGGTCATAGTTACAAGTCTTTTTACTTGTTTGTTTTCTAAACCATACATATAATATACAGTTTATGAGTTACAGTTTTGTTTTGGTTTTAATATAGTGAAAATCTAAAGAATTTAAAGTAATCTGAATGTTTACTTCATTTAGATTTGTATTTGCCCAGTATTTTCAAGTTTTTCTTCTATAGAACTAACAGTAGATTTTTGCCTAATAACCCCACTTATTGAATCTTTCCAAAGAATTTGATTTTGTTTTCATAGAACCACTGTACTCATGTTTCGTAGGTTATGTAAGATTCATCAAATTACATAGTTACAAAAACTACTAAAACTAACATAAGCAAGCTTGGGAATAAGCAAAATTGCCGTAGTTTTTAAGCTTACAACTCAACTGTTAGCAGGAACAGAGGTGCACAGAGGTACTAGAGAGACCTATTACTCTGGGGCATTCAATGGCATTGAAAGGTATATTTTTAAAGAGGATGGAGAATCACAATTAATCCAGTAATAGGTAGAGAGTGGTTAAGAGAGCTTCATTCCAACCAAAGATGAGTTATTGTCAGTGCTCTAGAATCTTCTATAATTAAGCCAACTAGATATAGAGTTTGTGGTCCTGTGTTTTTTGTTGTTGTTGTTTTTAATTTTTTTATTAAGGTTTATTCATTTTTCAGAGACAGAGTGTGAGTGGGGGAGGGGCAGAGAAAGAGGGAGACAGAATCTGAAGCAGGCTCCAGGCTCCAAGCTGCCAGCACAGAGCCTGACACGGGGCCCAAACTCGTGGACCATGAGTTCCTGACCTGAGCTAAAGTCGGATGCTTAACTGACTGAGACGCCCAGGCGCCACTCTGGGTCCTGTGTTTTTGATTCCTCTCCAAAGCCAAAACAAATTGGTAGTTGCATCCATCGGCAGAGCTGGGAAGGATGATTGTGTTCCAACATATTTTATAACCAACATTTAAAATTTTCCTCTTGTTATTTTTCAAGCAACTGATTTTCTGTACCAACATTTGCATTCTTCTCTTTACAAGCATGCTTCAATTGCACTTTCTTTAGGGGATTGATTGCAAAAAAGGATAAAGCCTCAAGCATCAGCCTGGGCTGTGTCCTAGTGAAGAAGCAACGCTCTGCAGAGAAACCCATTTTGCCTGATTTGCCAAGCTAAGCAGATCGCAGCCACCTAACTTCCAGAGTAAAAAACCCGCGCCAGAGATGAATATGTATAGTGCTCACAGTTGGCCACGTTCCCAGTTCCAAAGCCAGGCTGTGCGGCAGCAAGGAGTTCCAGAAACAGTAGCTTAGCACTTGGAGAGCCCGGTCTCACTTTCAGTTACTTCTTTCTTTTGGTTCCTCTTTCCCCCTTTTCACCTTTCCCCCTACAATCACTATGCCTAATATTATGGTAATTATTATGCTTATTAAGATAATTTTAGGAGGTTTTTTTAATTTTTTAAAATTTATTTTTGAGAGAGAGAGACAGAGACAGAGCACAAGCAGGGGAGGGGCAGAGAGAAAGGGAAATACAGAATCTGAAGCAGGCTCCAGTCTGTGAGCTGTCAGCACAGAGCCTGATGCAGGGCTCAAACTCGTGAACTGTGATAGCTAAAGTCAGATGCTTAACTGACTGGGCTGCCGTGCCTCCAAGGAGGTCCTATTTTTTAAATTCTAAATCTTTCTAAAATTCTAAGTTCTTCCATTGAAAACCATGTACCTACCGAAAATAAGACTGTAAATATAGGTGTGAGAGTCATATTTACCCAAACCAGATTTTCTCAAATTGGTGTATGAAAATATATACTCATTCAGCCATGTTTTTATAACAGACCACTATTTGAAAATTGCCATCTGTTCATTGATTTGGAAGAATTTAAGTGTTTCTTATTCTCTTCCAACACGAGGATGTAAGTACTGTATAATTTGAGTAACTGACTACTCTTTTATTCAGAACAGAGCAAGGAGTGGGGGAGGAAATTATTCAAAATGAGTTAGTTCAAGGCAGACTATGTGGTCATAAAGAGCACATGCTTTAAGATCAGGCCTGAGTTTAAAGTCCACCTCTAGCACATTTGAGCTCTGTGAGTTTGGGCAAGCTACTTAACTAGTCTGAGATTCAGCTGTATTTCTGTTAATGTACATATAGTAATACCCACCTTAGGGAACAGTTGTAACTTAGTAATAGAAATACTTACTGGCACCGTTGGTATTCAATACATGGGGGGATATCTTTATTACTATTACATCCTAAAGTGCCTTTCTCTGCCTTTGTTATCATTCAGCAAGATTTAAATGAATGGGAAATAGGCATTAATTATCATAAGTCACTGATTCTGGAAGTTTGACCCTGTGCTTAATCTGAAATTAAACTGGTGATTTGAGTTATTACCATCCTTGGTCTCAGTATTTTAAAATGGTAATATTCAGTATATATTCTTCACTCCCTAAAATGTTGTTAACAATATTGGACTTTCTCTGGGAGTCTTCCAGTTCTTTCCTTAACTATCTGCCCCTCTCAATCCTTGCTGCTCTCATCAGTTACAGAAAGTTTATAATGATACATGATAGAATTTCTTCTCCTACACTAGCAATACTGCAGTTGGGTTTAATAGCTGTTGAGCTATTGAAGATGTGAGCATATCTTCCATCTACACTGATTTCACTGCCCTGCCTTGTAGCTTACCCAAGGAGATGATAGATCTACTCTCAAAATTGTTAGTCTTTATTTTTCATTCAGTCATGCCATCAGCATTTATTTGGTATCTATGACATATTAGAGTCAGCCAGTTTCTTAGATTAAAAAAGACACAATCCCTGCCCCTAAATCAGTCACCACCTCCTAAGAGATACAGAAGAAAATAAATAATTAACGATATGACGAACGTTCCAGGTGAAGGCACAGAATGTTAAGAGAATATGGAGGCACCCATTTGAGCCTGGGGAGCTCAAGGAAATGTTTCTAACCACTTTGGTCTTGAAAGTGTTTGGGAGGTGTTGTTAGAATTAACCAGAAGACAATGAGCCAAAGCAGGAGGTCAGAAGGCTTGACACATCCTAGTAGCTGAAGTACAGATTATGTGTGAGGACTTGGTAATGGGTGAGTAGAAAGATAGAGTGAAGCCAGACCATTAGGATCCTAACCCATGCTAAGAAATTCAAACTTTACTCCAGAAGCCAATGGGCGCCACTAAAAGACTTAAAGTAGGGGAGTGAGGCCATCGTATTTGGTCCGTGATGACTGGTTGCCGGTGTTTAGTGCAGAATGGGGCATTCAAGAGTCTGAATCAACTGTTTCCAGTCCAGCCTCGGGGAGCAAGAGAATAAAATGACTAAGAACTCTAGGCCAGCTTCACAACTGATAAGCCGGGAAACTGAAAATTAAATTCTCTGAGCATCCGTTTCTTCATCTATAAATGTCCACTTAACGCCTACTTCACATGGCTGTTTCAAGGATCAAAGGAGATCATACAAGTAAGCACACAGCAATGATGTGCAGCTCCTAGTAAGGCGCAATGAATCCTAACTACCAACTGCCAGCTGTAGGATGTTTTTACATTAATCTTAGCTTTATTTTACAAGGTCCAAATCTTTTGGAACACTTGGAATTGTAGGGATTTGCCTCCCGCCCGCGATGTTCAGTGACCATTCTGCCTTCGGGAGCTTTTGCATTTGTCATCTTTCATTACCACAGGAGAAGCCAAGTCGAGCCAGATGGCTCTTGCCTGGGTCCAAGGCTCCAAAACAAGGGCTGTCACCCAATCCTTAGGTCCCCAAAATGCAAATAACCCTCTTGAAATAAAACCTATTGTCTTTCTTTGATTACTTCTATATCCCATGTAAATGAAGAGGGGGAGAGCAGCTAGCTGAGAAGCAGCCCTGAAGCAAAACAGTTGAGAATTTGGGGATTTGTAGGAAGAAATAGATGGAGCCTTCCAAACGCAGTGTACCAAATAATTCCTGAGGGCCTGCCTGCTCTGTAGGACTGCCTTTGTGCCAATCAAATACATAGCTGTTAGTGATTTCTCTCTTGATCTAGAGCACCTCTCTTCTAATACAGAGCATATTTTTAGAGACCATAAGTCCAGTAATTTACCTCCATGGGCTCTAATTTGTGTAAAGAAACATTTCCAGGCTACAATTTGTCCCATAAGAAAGCAAATTACCTTTACACATTTCCAAATAGAGCCTTGTGCACAGAAAGCCTCAGTACCAGTGAAATCTTCCCTGCAAAGGTTTGAACTTTCTTTTTTTTCTTTTTAGTACTTTCTCCCATCTCTTCTCCCTCTCAAATCTAGACTGAAGTAGCAGAAAAGCCCCATTATGAGCAAGCAAGGATGATTCTTGCTGTGCTACGAGCAGTGGTAGCAGTGGTTTTGGCAAAAAGCTAGTTCCAAAAAAGAACCTACAAGAGACTTTGGGGGGGGGTGTAATCTTCCCTTTTCTCATGCTTGATCTCAGACTAACGGTTTTTTTTAAATATTTATTTATTTTGAGGGGAGCATAAGCTGGGAGGGGCAGAGAGAGAGGGACATAGGATCCAAAGCAGGCTCTGCACTGACAAGCGGACAGCAGAGAGCACCATGTGGGGCTTGAATTCATGACCTGAGCTGAAGTAGGATGCTCAACTGACTAAGCCACTCAGGCACCCTCCAGAGTAATGGTTCTCAAACTCTAGTCAGAATCACTTAGAAACCCTGTTAAAACACAAATGGCTAGGTTCCTCCCCCAGACTTGGAATTCCTGTAGGTCTGAGGTAAAGAGAATGTGTAATGTGTATTTCCTTTTTTTTTTAATGTTTATTTATTTTTTAGACAGAGACAAAGCATGAGCAGGGAGGGGCAGAGAGAGAGGGGGAGACACAGAATCTGAAACAGACTTCAGGCTCTAAGCTGTCAGCAACAGAGCCTGACGTGGGGCTCGAACCCACGAACCTTGAGATCGTGATCTGAGCCGAAGTTGGATGCTTAACTGACTGAGCCACCTAGGCGTCCTGAGAATGTATATTTCCAGCAAGTTCTTGTATAACGTTGAAGTTCCTAGTCCGAAGACTATACTTTGAGAAGCACTGTCACAAAGCAGCATAACATGGAGACTTATTACATATATACATCTATATATAATAGTGATCCCTAACATAAAGAAATTCAAATTCTCCTCTCTGACACTTAACAACTCCTTGGGAGTCCGTGGGTACACTATTTTGATAATGGTTTATTTTCTCAGGCTGGTCCTCCAAGAAACATAGCCATACTCTGTAAAATGAATTCCGTCACTTTTAGTTGAAGTGAACTTTGATTGACCTGTACAGTTATGCATTCCAAAGGCTCTCTCCCAAATCCAGGCCCCCCCGTTTGGTCACAGAAGCAGCTGCCATTATGGATTCGAGCCAGATCATGTTCATTTAGTTAAACAGGCAACACTCAAGAAGCCTGAAAATAACATTGTAGCTAAGTAATGCTGCAATTTTGCATCTGTTCTGCAGTCCCATTAATTTTCTTAACTAGAGCTGAGCAGAACAAACAAGTAGGCTGGCCCCCTTTCATGTCTTTCGCTAATAGTTGTAAACCTTCTGTTGTGATATAAAAGCTTCTTATAATATCATTCACATCTGTTTGGGCTCACTTTGAAACTTACTGGTGATCCTGCATTTTTCCTTCTCAGAAAGTTTTCGTTCTGGCTAAACACTCCAGTTGCTCCTTTCTAAGCTGGAGCAGCCTCAAGGGGAGAAGGGCTTGGATTGCTTCCACCTCCAAAATGGTCTGAGCATAAATGGCAGTTATCACCCTCCTAAGCCATAGGACCTCGCAACCGTCAGTTGGGCTGAAGCCCGAGAAGGCAGATGGACTGGGAAGTGCAGCCTGAAACTGACTCAGACACTGTCAGCACTGTAGAGGGAGAATGTTCCAGGTTTGCTTGTCCCCACGATGGCCCCTGGGGTCTTACCGTCTCTCTCTGAGTGAGCCATAATTGGGTTTACATCACCTTGCGGAAGAAAACTAAACTTCAGAGTAGCAGGGACAGTGACTCACAAAGCTCTCTTACAGACCTTGTCCCTCGGATCTGTGACTCAAGCTAACAACATTCACTTGACCCCTCATTCATTTGTCCAGGCATTTACGAAAGTCCTCTGGATGCCAGACATTGTTCTGGAGATTTGAAGACAAAATGTCTGTTTTCAAAGTGATCCTATTCGAATGATAGAGACAGGTAGGGATATCATTGAAACAGAAGTAAAAAGTATATACTAGAACACACATTCTCAATGGGGCAAATAATAGTGCTCACGGAGCAAGGAATCTTAGACGTTGCATTACAGTGGTTTGTGGCCCTTCAAAGCTCAACACTACCTGACTGAATCCATTCCTTCATACTTAATTTCTCTTGTCAGAGAGAATTTAAATTTAATTTAATGTTTCTCCTTGACGAGGGGAACAAGAATTAAGAGAAGTTGAGAACACTGGAAGAACACACCCCTGGAAAAGCCAATATCCCTTGCCTGGTAACTAAGAAGACAAGACACATGAACCAAGTCTCAAAGCAAGAGTAGAAATTCTCCAGAGAAAGAAAGGCATTTGTGCATAGGGAGTAGCACATGCAAGGTTAACGATGTTAGAAAAGCACTTTCTAACTACACTTTAAGGAACCACAGGTGGTTCAGTGAGGAGAAAAGTTAGGAGATGGGATCATGGTGGGAGAGGAGGCATGACCGTCGGGAGACGTGGAGGGTCCAGCTCAGCTCATACAAAGAGGTTGCATTTTATATTCAAAAGACTTGGGGAACTATCAAAAAGCTTCAAGAAAGACAGTAACATATTCAGATTTATGCCTTAAAAATATTCTGGGAAGAAAAGATTGTGTATTGTGTATTGGCAGCACTGGTGAAAGTAGATGTGGGGTAGGGGCAAAGGCTGGACCCCAACCAAGAAAACAATTTAGGAAGAAACCGTTGCTGTAAAAAACAGGACAGAGCCGAGGCAGGGGCCTCTTCTAGGGCAAGTGGCGGTGGGAAGTTCTGGGAACGTCACTGGTAGACAGATGGCTCCTAAGGGTCTGGATAAGACCATGTACATTCAGCCACCACCATCTATGAAAGTAAGGAACCCAAACTAATTAAATAATTGTTTACTCAAGGTATCCAGGAGGATGTTCTAAGGGAATTAACGTCTTTTTTTTTTTTTTAAGTTTGTTTCTTTTTTTAAGTAATCTCTATACCTGACATAGGGCTGGAACTCAAGACCCTAAGATCAAGAGTCACATGCTCCTCCAACTGAGACAGCCAGGCACCCCAATATTTTCTCTTTAAGAAAACAATTTTAGGGGCGCCTGGGTGGCTCAGTTGGTTAAGCGTCCAACCTCAATTTAGGCCATGGTCTCACAGTTTGTGAGTTTGGGTCCCGTGTCTGGCTCTGAGCTGGAGCCTGTTTCAGATTCTGTGTCTCCCCCTCTCTCTGCACCTCCCCCACTAACACTCTGTCTCTCTCGCTGAAAAATAAACATAAAGACATTTTAAAAATAAATAAAAAATAAACAATTTTATTACGAAAACTTCAAATATATTTTTAAATGGAGAAAAATGGTGCAATGAACCATCACACACCATCTAGCACCAACAAGTTTTAACTTAGGATCAATCTTGCTATACAGCTCTGCTCTGATCTTAATTTGCCCACCCCACTGACACACTGAATTATACTGAACAAATTCTAGACACCTATCATCCCATCTTGTAAATATTATTAATGTATTTATAAATGATACTCTTTTTTAATTTTTTTAATGTCTTTTATTTATTTTTTGAGAGATAGAGAGAAACAGTGCAAGCAAGGGAGGCTCAGAGAAAGAGGGAGACACAGAATCTGAAGCAGGCTCCAGGCTCTGAGCTAGCAGTCAGCACAGAGCCTGACGCGGGGCTCGAACCCATGAACTGTGAGATCATGACCTGAGCCAAGGCGGGATGCTTAACTGACTGAGCCACCCAGGCACCCCTAAATGATACTCTTTTAAAGGATTTCTAAAAGATATAACTCCATATCATCACAGTTTAAAATATTAGCAATAAATCCTAATATTCAATATTCAGTGTGCCATTTCCTTGATTTTCTTACATGTGTGTTTGTGTATGTATCATTAGGGACATAGGTAGCTAGAGATAAATTGATAGATGATAGATAGATAGATAGATAGATAGATAGATAGATAGATAGATTTTTTTAAAAAACAGTTGGTTTTAATTTGGGTACAAAAAGATCTACTCATTGATTTTGGTTGTAACATCTCTTAAATATTTCCTTTCCGGTTTTCGTTTCTAACAATTTATTTAATGAAAAATTCAGAAATCTGCTTCTATTTCTGTCATAATCTAAATATGCCTTCACTTCTTTCCATCCCAATGTGATGGATAACAGGCATGTGTCCTTCCTCACTATAATACTGCCATCTTTTTTTTAATTGGCATCCCCATCACTATTTACACTCATTGAGTGCCTTAAGAATTAATGACTTGTTATTGTGGCCTGTCTTAAACCCATTCATTCCACTTCTGGTGTTACTTTGTCATCTTTGTGATGCAAGTTGCAAAACTGTTAAAAAAAAAAAAAACAAAAAACACCCAGGGCACTCACTGTGGGTTGTCTAAAGAATGAGTGAACTACAACCAGTTTCTCTGTCTTCTCCTGTGAGCGGGACTGTACCCAAACCTAGTTTCCTGTAGACCAGTGGTTATTTTCATCTGGACTGAAGTTTTAACTAAAACTTCCCACAGGCTTATGGGTTCTGGGCAGCTGGGTTCTCGTGCTGGACAGCTGTCATTTCCCACAACTCCCATCAAGCACAGGTGGCCAAATCCAAAAAGTTTGGTGTCCATTGACAAAGTGGTGTTCCAGCTTGCCCTGTAAGGGAGAACAATACAGGGTCAGGGTCTTCCCACTGGCATAAACAGCCGCCCTGAAGGATCAGCAGAGTGCCCCGGGGTGACTGATACTTAATCACGTCAAGATCTACTAATCAAATTACTCACCTAGAATTCTATCCAGAATGTAGTTGGTAACACAGTCTACAAAGTACATGTAATCTAGCCAATAATACCCTATTCATTTATGTCAAAGCCAGCTCTGAAGGAGGATGATATATCATAGTGTCGAAAAATTTAGACTTTAGACCTCTGCCTCCATATAACACAGTATCCTCCTGCTTCCCTCAGCAGCTCCTGAGCACATGACCACCACCTTGTTGGCCATCACTTAGGTAAAAGCCTGTACGTAGTTTGTGAATCGTCAGAGCCAATTGACACTGGATGTGGAGGCTTCTCATCTGCCAATATATATTTGAGTGTAATATGGAATATTTTTATATCATAAGAAGTTGATGAAATCATTGCAAGGTGTGGTGAACAGTCTTTAATTCTCTATGCATGGAGCTTATTAGGAGTAAGGTACCAAGGACGTAGAGGGGATGGGTACATTCCAGAATGAAGCGTTTATGGCAGGAAGGAAGTAAACGCTGGCAGGAGAGAACACATCCCTTCCTATACTACTCTCTAGACCTTTCATTTTATGCTCATTGTAATTGTTCACTGTACACACAGATAACTGAATTGTTAATTCAAGTTTTCTTTTCCTCCTTATTTCAGGCTTTCATGTCATAAATGAACAGCTGCTCGTTGCACAAATGTGACTGTGGTAATGCTTAACTATGATACAGTCCGACTGTACAAGCTGACTGTGTTAAAGCAGCTACTGGCTCATGTCATTGTATCCTTAGGTACAGAAATGAAAAACCTCCTTAGCCATTCACAGCTCCCAGGCTCAAGGAATAAAACGAGAAATGCTCAAGAACTTTAGCAAATAAGAAGAGTTTGAAATGGGAGACTACGTGTTTGTAATCCTGACACAGACAAAACACCCAGCAATGTGGAAGGTGTCCCTTGATGTCTTGTGGGCCAGTGCTGTAGGCGGACCACATGAACAGATGGTTGCCTCCATACTAATGTTAAATAGTGAAAACTAGTTCGTGACCGTGTGGCAGCCTGGTGTATGCTTCTGAAACGTGATTTGCATGGCTCTTCATCTCTAGGGCAAGGAGAGAGAACCATTCAAACCACTTGTTTAATATCTGTGAATTTATCAATAGGATTGATGTTTTAAGATAACAATCAGTGGGATGATGTGTAGGGGATTCTAGATCACTAAGATCTCGATGCCCCACTTAACCATGTATATGTCCAGGTGTGCTCCAACTCTGAGTAAAACCTTCTCTATATTGAAAGTGAGTTGCTTGTAAAGGCCTGGAAGTAGGAATGGCCTGGCCGGGTCTCTCTGTCACTGTGTGACTCCCTCCTCCCTCATTGCCTCCTCAGCCCTGTGCTCAGGCCACAGGTATTTGTCCCACACAAGTGCTGGGCAAGCACTGTGCTAGGTATGCACACAGTCCAAAGGGCCTGCAGTGCCAGGTAGGTGGGTCACTCACTGATTTAAAACAGAGGTCATTAAGCAGTGCACCCCTTCCCTGACATTAAGGAGAGTCTATGTTCCCAAATCTTTCCTGAGACATAATGCTTTAATGATGATGTTTTGAGTTTCTTATGTATGAATACATGTGTCTTCTTACTTTGCTTTTTCCAAAGAAACCAATTATGACTCCTTGGCATTTATTGCAGATGAGCAAGAAAGTTCCGGAGCAATTATTTACACTGTGGAGCTTAAGCGCTATGGGGGGCCCCTTGGCATCACAATTTCAGGAACTGAAGAGCCGTTTGATCCTATAATCATTTCAAGCCTCACTAAAGGGGGATTAGCTGAAAGGTAAAATTTCAAGAAAATGCTACAATTACCTGTGTCTGAGATGGGTTTCTGTCCTCACAGCCGCACAGAAATATGCTCCCCTCTCCTGCGTGGTTATCTGCTGACTTTTTCAGATCTGCACAAAGAATTGATTTTAGAGTTCGAGAACTCTCAGGCCAAGCTCTGACATGACTTTGAGGGGCATCTTACAGGCAGTAACAGGTATCATGGGCTTAGCATTGATATTACTCTCTGGAAATGTATACTCTTGACCACAGTCGACTGGAGGTGGATTTATATTGTGTCCATTTTGAGAGGAGACTGAAGTTCACAAGGTTAAAAGGCTTGTCCAGTTCAATTCCGCAAACATTTACGGAACCTGTTACCTGACAGGTACTGGGTTTGGCTGCTGTGTTTTGCAAAGACGATGACACAGGCTTTGTCTTCAAAGATTTGGGGAAACAAAGTGTAGCGACCCATCTTCCTAACGTCTTGTAATTTAGAATGCCCATTTGCTGTTTTGGCAATGATGCGCACCCCCCCCCAACCCGTGTTAAACAGCTTCCCTTTCTGAGAGAGGATTTGGTGCCTATTCCAAACCCCATAACCAGATCTTTCCTGCGGTAATCGTGCTCAGGGATGCACACACATCATTCATGCTGACACAGATAATGGTTTGCAAAATAGAGATGTAGGCGCTGCAGAATTTTGGACCTGCCAGGCACCGTGGAAATCAGCCTCCCGACATCTTTGTCTGGCAGGTGAGGGCACTGAGGCAACTCGGAAAGGTTTACCTTGCAGGAATGTCATGGTCTGACATTGGCAGAGATGCCTACGAGGTGGTATTCTTCAGATCTTGCCTTTTCCTAGCTTCCCCTGCTAGAGAGACAGTCCCACGTATCTGTTGGGGAGACCATGAAAAAAGATTAATATCGATCTGATTCAGCAACCTATTGGTCAAGTGTTCTATGGTTTACAACACAGATCTTTCATTAAACTGGAGATCCTTTATGGCAGAGTTAAGTGATTTTTTTTTCAAAGAAAAAATCTCCTTGAGAGTAGATGCGTTGGTAGACTCATTAAACAGGCTCTCATAACCTGTGTGACCCCATGTCACCTCTGTCACCCCAGTTGTTGCTGCCCAGAGCCCCAGAAACAGGCTGTGGTCAGAGCACTCAGCATGCTTAAACTGAGCTTAAACAGTGTGCTTAAACTGAGTACATTAAGAGACCAGAGCTGGGAGAGATCTGAGTGTTTATACCGACCCTGAGCTTGAATGCTCATGAACCTACTACTTCCCCACCTGGTGCTTCCAAAGATGGATATGGTGAACATCAGAATTATAAATTCCAACCTGCCCGTTCAGCATTGGGTGAGGACGAAAGGAGAAGAGAAAAGGCCAAAGGTTTATTAGTTCATCGTTCAAGACATGTTCTGTTTCCGCCTTTCAAGCAGCAGGCTGAGCGAGTTACATATGTTTCCCAATTTAATCCTCAGGGCTCCCCTGAGAGATGATTATGCCCATTGTAGTGACGAGGAAACTGACACCCACAGAGCTTCCAAGAACGTTAAGGGGGCCACACAGCTGGGAAGTTGGATTAAAATGTAACATGAGTTGATTCCTGAATGTGTCCTTTTCTACCCTTGGAATTATCAACAGACGGACCGTCACACCAGGGTCTGGTGTAGGTCCCCACCTCCCTGAGCCTCACTTCCGGTGAGCTGCGGTAATGATTGTGTTCAGCCTTTTAAATCTGTAATAAGAAGGAGTGCCCCATACTAAACATCACTGCGTTTATTGTCCAACGTTGTTTATTTCCTCGGGATTTTTAAGAGGTTACCAAATGACTCAGCTTTTTTAGAATTTAAAAAGCACACAAGTCCATTTGAAATACTAATTAAACCAATTATTCTAATTATATTTGAAACTAAAAAGTTATTCACAGCAGATGCAGTTATCTGTACCATTGCCCAGGAGGAAGTGAGAAGTGGCTTCTAGAGACCCTTGCCAAGTCTTTATTATTGTGAATATATAAAGTATGGTGGGGAATTGATACTCAGGAGCACACAGGGATTATTTCTACCTTTCCTATTACTCTTTGGTGTTTCAGAACTGGTGCAATCCACATAGGAGACCGAATCCTGGCCATCAACAGCAGCAGCTTGAAAGGAAAGCCTCTGAGTGAGGCCATCCATTTGTTACAGATGGCAGGAGAGACTGTCACCTTGAAAATTAAGAAACAGACAGATGGTGAGTGGGTCGAGAGCCACAGTTAAGGATTTTCAGTGCAGTTCTTTCCCTGTGTGTGTGTTTCTAGGGAAATGACTCTTGTGAGGGAGTATTTCTTTTTATTTAAATTTGCTCTCAGACTTAAACTCCTTTCCTGTCTTTAAAGCCCAGTCAGCTTCAAGTCCCAAGAAATTCCCCATCTCTAGCCACCTGAGTGACCTGGGAGATGTGGAGGAGGACCCCTCTCCGGCACAGAAGCCAGGCAAGCTGACCGACACGTACCCCTCCACTGTGCCCAGTGTGGACAGCGCGGTGGACTCGTGGGACGGCTCTGGAATAGAGAGCAGCTATGGGAATCAAGGTACGTCCGAGCCTGGGGGACAGAGGGCTTCCTGTCAATGCCTGTGTTCCTCAAAGATCCGCCCTCTGCTCTCTGAAAAGAAACACCTTTATTTATTTCACTTGTGTCTACTTCAGCATAACCAGATTGACCACACTGAATATGGCGGCCTTGCATTTTCTCCTTAATCCCCATAAGTCATGAGCATTTATCAAACACTAGCAAGGCCCGCATTAGGTCTACTGATGTCTGTGTGTTCAATCCAGACCTTGTCCTTCACGCTTAGACTGCTATGAAGCAAACCACATAATAAAGCGGGTCACTGAAGACAGGCCCCATTCTTTCTTTTTTAGGCAGGCTTTCCGCAAAGATGGATTGAGAGCACTGAAGGGGTGCTTCAAGAGATGTGCCAATGATTTGTGACCCCATTTATTCCTGCCTCCTCCTGACTTTTAATAGAAACTTACCCAGGTTTCCCGAGCGCTCACCACTAGAGTTGTAACCACAATATATAAAACTATAGAGTAGACTTTTCTCCACAGGCGTCATCCTCATGTGAAGAAGGTTAACCTCTGATAAAAGTTAAACCTCACGAACAGTGTAAACACACAAAAAGTGTTAGGCTGAATGCGGACTATAAAGGCTTCTTTTAAGAGTCTGTTTCCTTCCAGTGGTACATAGCATCAAAAGAGACGTGTGTCAAAAATTCTTTGTATTTCTCCCATATGGGATTGAGACGTGACTGTCCCCCATCTGGATCTCTGACAAAAATACACCTCAAGGAAAGGATATTCCAGATTGCCCCCATGGTGCCAAGAGAATATTTGAATTCCGGGTTAAGCCACAGCTGCTCAGCTACCAAAAGGTGGACAGACTGGGCATGAATGGTGACTGGCGTGTCCTGGTCATCTTCACATGTGCTGACATCTATAGGTGGGACACTAGCTACACTGAGGAGTTGGTTTGGAAGCAAGATACAACAGATACACTGTATAGACGGAGGCAGAAGGCCCCATGAATGCTCCTGAACTCTTACACCATGCAATTTCATCTCTAGGACTCTATCCTAAGGAAATGATGATACGAGACACAAGAGATACAAAGACATTGTTTTAGGCACTGTTTACAGTGTCTAAATATTAGTGAAACAAAAATGTCCAGTGACAGGGAATTAAATAATTTTGGTCTATCTAGATCAAACAGAAACTAAAACTAAAACTGCATCTTCTCTTTTTTGCCTTGTATAAATTTCAGCCTTCAAATCCCTTTTCTGCTTGGATTTAAGTCCATCAGAGAATAACATACATAAACCAAGAGTTTGGAGCCCACACATGTTTGGGTGTGGGAGTTGCTTTGTAACTTAGTTAACTGCTTTTTAGCAGGCTGTATCCAGTTTTCTGTCTTTCTGGTTCTGAATTTTCTCCTCACAAGTCCTATGAAGAGTGGAGGACAAGGACAAGGAATGATGTTTCAAAGTTCCCAAGTCGTTACTTGTCAGAAAGGATATTGGAGTTTGGTGGAGAAAATATTCTGAAGACCCAAAATAGAATTGGAGCTTTTATTTATCTGGCAATTAACTTTTCCAAGTCATAATTCCTTGTGATAGGTTAGCTCTCCCACCAAATAATTGCTCTTCTCATTGCCTGCGGGTTGATGAGTCACCAGAGGTCTCTGATAAAAGACAGACATCAAATTCTATCAGAGTAGACTCTGGGGTTTATTTATTTATGTGCTTGCTTATTTATTATTTATTAATGTGGAGACTCTCATGTCACACAGACTGTTTGTAAGGATGTTCTTGATATTAATGAGTTCCGCCCATAGGGTAATGTGTAAGAACTTAGCTACAACCAGGGTCCCCTGGCTGGGTCAGTCAGTGGAGCGAGTGACTCTTGATCTTGGAGTCATGAGTTCAAGCCCCACATTGGGTGTAGAGATTCTTAAAATGAATACATAAAACTTAAACTTTAAAAACTTAAAAAATTTTTAAAATAACTTAGGTACTCTGTCCCTTTATACCTTAGGATGAGCATGGTAATCAGCACTCTAAATATAGGGCCTTTCCCACAGTAATAAAAAATGAAGAACCATTTATTATTCATGAAGCTTTTGGAAATTTGAATTCCTAGACAGAGAACAGTGATCATAATAATATTAAATTTGACATTAATAAGTTAGAAATCTTTATGAGGTTAGAGAGATGATAAAAGCATAGGAACAATAACTTATATTTGTAAAACACTTAGCGTTCCCGACACTAATCTCAGTCCTCGTAACGAACATGAAGTTGAAAGGCTGGTTGATCACAGAATCTCAGTGTGAGGAGAGAATTTAGAATTCAGCTCTTCTGACGCCCAGTGCAGCCTTGAGGCTGCAGGCCGCCCCTCTGCATGTGTCAGGCTGGGTGGGCGGCCATGACAGGTTCTTCCTTACTGCTAAGGCAGCTCCCCCACTTCCTCGCCAGGAGCCCTGATGCCCGAAGTTCTCACGGGTACTGGGCTGCAGTGTGCCTGCTGGCAGCTCCTGCCTGTTAGTCTCAGTTGTGCCCTGGAGGTCATTCAGAACGAGACTGAAGTGTCTTCCGCTCTACAGCCCTTCAGACACTCAAAGATGGCTATCATGCCTCTTTGGAGCCTTCTTCCTGCTCCAAGCAAAATCGCCCCAGGGCCTTAACTATTCCTCACATAAAACTTACTTTCTTTTTTTTTTTAATTTTTTTAAATGTTTTATTTATTTTTAATACAGAGAGAGACAGAGCATGAGAGGGGGAGGGGCAGAGAGAGAAGGAGACACAGAACTGGAAGCAGGCTCCAGGCTCTGAGCTAGCTGTCAGCACAGAGCCTGACGCGGGGCTCGAACCCACGAACGTGAGATCTGACCTGAGCCGAAGCCGGAGGCTTAACCGACTGAGC